>NC_057812.1:223812952-223930382 GCF_018294505.1 Triticum aestivum | reverse complement strand
GAGTACTGGACTGCAGCTAAGCCCTCGAGTGGGAGGGTTGCTTTCCACTCGGTACGATTTTTCAAACTTAGGCGAGTGCCTGACTGCAGCTAAGTCTCTAAGTTGGAGAACTTAGGCGAGTACTGGACTGCAGCTAAGCCCCCAAGTGGGAGGATTGCTCTCCACTCAGTAGGATTTTTCAAACTTAGGCGAAACGGATTTGCAGCTAAGCCCCCGAGTGGGAGGATTGCTCTCCACTCGGTTGGATTTTTCAAACTTAGGCGAAACGGATTCGCAGCTAAGCCCCCGAGTGGGAGGTTGGCTCGCCACTCGGTAGGAAACTGTTTTTACAAACTTAGGCGAAGCGGATTCGCAGCTAAGCCACCCACTGGGGGATTTCTTACGCAAACAAAAACAATAATAATCACTTGGAAAATTATAACGCTCTTGTCTTTGATAAATAAACTACGGGAGTTTTTCTTATTACATCTCATCCGAGTGAGAATAGTATAAAAGGGGCGGAGTAGCTCTGCATTCCAGGCTCGTGGCTCATCAATCTGGCGATCGACATTGTAGAGGTGGTATGCTCCATTGTGGAGAACTCTAGTGACTATGAAGGGGCCTTCCCAAGTAGGAGCAAGCTTGTGTGGTTTCTGCTGATCCACTCGAAGGACTAAGTCTCCGTCTTGGAAGGCTCGGCTCTTCACATTTCTGGCATGGAATCAACGCAAGTCTTGCTGATAGATGGTCGATCGAATCAGGGCCATTTCTCTTTCTTCTTCTAGGAGGTCGACTGCGTCCTGCCGGGCTTGTTCTGCTTCATGTTCTGAGTAGAGCTCGACTCTGGGAGCGTTGTGAAGCAGGTCACTCGGTAAGACTGCCTCGGCTCCGTAGACCAGAAAGAATGGGGTTCTTTCGGTTGATCGATTCAGGGTTGTCCTCAATCCCCAAAGGACTTATGGGAGCTCGTCGACCCATGCACCTGCTGCGTGCTTGAGATCGCACATCAATCGGGGTTTCAGTCCTTTGAGAATTAGGCCATTTGCCCTTTCTGCTTTTCCATTCGACTGGGGGTGAGGGACCGAAGCATAGTCGACCCGAGTGCCCTGAGAGGCGCAAAAGGCCCTGAACTTGTCGGAATCGAAGTTTGACCCATTGTCCATGATGATACTGTGCGGAACTCCATATCTGAATATCAACTCTCTAATGAAACTGATAGCGGTGCAAGCATCGAGATTCTTGATAGGCTTGGCTTCAATCCATTTGGTGAACTTGTCGACTGCTACCAGCACATGAGTGAAGCTGCTCCTGCCTGTTCTCAGTGGCCCAACCATGTCCAGCCCCCAAACAGAAAAGGGCCAAACGAGTGGAATGGTTTTCAGGGCTGACGCGGGCTTGTGCGGCATATTGGAGTAATACTGACACCCTTCACATTTGTCGACTATCTCTTTAGCCATCTCATTGGCCCTTGGCCAGTAGAACCCCGCTCGGTATGCTTTAGCCACAATGGTCCGAGAGGACGCATGATGACCACAGGTCCCCGAGTGGATATTGTTAAGGATCATCTGACCTTCTTCTGGTGTGATACACTTCTGGCCGACCCCAGTCGTGCTTTCCCTATATAACTGTCCCTTTATGACTGTAAAGGCCTTGGATCGACGGACGATCTGTCGAGTCTCTTCCTCGTCTTCTGGGAGTTCTTTCCTTAGGATGTACGTGATGTACGGTTCTGTCCAGACGGGAGTGATAACCAACACTTCCATTATTCGATCGACCACAGCTGGAACTTCAACTTCAGTTGGATCCGTGGTGCTTTTTGGCTGCGGGGCCTCTTCCGTGAAGGGATCCTCCTGGACCGATGGTGTGTGGATGTGTTCCAAAAACACATTGCTGGGAATGGCTTCTCTTTTGGAACCTATTTTTGCCAAATCATCAGCTGCTTGATTTTTCAGTCGGGGTATGTGATGAAGCTCTAACCCCTCGAATTTCTTCTCCGGCTTTCTCACTGCATTGCAATAACCAGTCATGGCTGGACTTCTAACATCCCATTCCTTCATCACCTAATTAACCACCAAATCTGAGTCGCCATAGACCATGAGGCGACGGACACCGAGTGAGATGGCCATGCGCAACCCATATAAAAGTGCTTCATATTCTGCCTCGTTATTGGAGGAATCAAAATGGATTTGAAGAACATATCTGAGTTTATCTCCTCTAGGGGAGACCAACACCACTCCGGCACCGGAACCACTCAGCATCTTGGAGCCGTCGAAAAACATAGTCCAATGCTCCGAGTGAATCTGAGTCGGCAGCTGCTGTACAATCCACTCGGTGACGAAATCTGCGATTGCTTGGGACTTGATAGCTTTCTTTGGCTCAAACTTGATATCAAGGGGAAGGAGTTCAATCGCCCATTTTGCCACTCGACCAGTTGCATCCCTGTTATGCAGGATCTCTGATAATGGAGTGTCGCTGACGACTGTAATGGAATGATCAGAGAAGTAGTGAACAACTTTCTTGGTGGTCATATAAATCCCATATACAAGCTTCTGACAGTGAGGATATCTTTGCTTCGATGGGGTCAAGACTTCCGAAATATAATATATTGGGCGCTAAACTTTGAAGGTTTTCCCTTCTTCTTCCCGCTCGATCATAAGTACCGTACTGACGACTTGTCATGTGGCTGCAATGTAAAGCAGCAAAGGCTCTTTGCTGATTGGGGCAGCAAGCACCGGCTGGGTGGAGAGCAGAGCTTTGAGCTCTGCAAACGCTACATCAGCTTCAGGAGTCCACTCGAACTTGTCGGACTTCTTCATCAACCGGTAAAGAGGTAATGCCTTTTCACCGAGACAAGATATGAATCGACTTAGGGCGGCCAAACAACCAGTAAGCTTCTGGACATTGTGCACTCGCACAGGGCTTTTCATTCGGAGTATAGTGCCAACTTTTTCTGGATTGGCGTCGATTCCCTGTTCGGAAGTGAGAAAGCCGAGTAACTTTCCGCCAGGGACTCCGAATGTACACTTTGATGGATTAAGCTTGATATCATACCTCCTGAGGTTGGCAAAGGTTTCAGCAAGGTCAGTCAGCAGGTCGAAACCCTTCCGTGACTTGACCACAATATCATCCATGTATGCTTCCACGTTCTGACTGATTTGAGTGAATAAACACTTCTGAATCATCCTCATAAATGTGGCTCCGGCATTCTTGAGGCCGAACGGCATGGTAACATAACAGAAGCACCCGAATGGAGTGATGAAAGCTTTCTTGATCTCGTCAGGTCCATACAGACCGATCTGATGGTACCTGGAATAGGCATCCAAGAAAGACAGCCGCTCACATCCCGCGGTCGAGTCGACTATCTGGTCGATGCGGGGGAGAGGAAAATGATCTTTCGGGCAGGCCCGATTGATATGTTTAAAATCAATGCACATGCGAAGTGACTTGTCCTTCTTGGGGACCATGACAACGTTGGCGAGCCACTCGGAGTGGTAGATTTCTCGGATGAACTCCGCTGCTAAGAGCCGAGCCACTTCCTCGCCAATAGCATTTCTCTTTTGGACAGCGGACCGTCGGAGATGTTCCTTGACAGGTTTTACTTTTGAGTCGACCCTCAGGCAATGCTTAGCCAGCTCCCTGTGAACACATGGCATGTCAGAAGGCTTCCATGCAAAAATGTCCCAGTTCTCACAGAGGAACTGGATGAGCGCTTCTTCCTATTTGGAGTCGAGTGTTGTCGAGATTTGAGTCGGAGCTGCGCTGGGGTTGGTCGGGTGGATGTGAGTTGTCTTCGTATCGCCAGTCGACTGGAAAGCTGACTCTATAGCGGGCTTCTTGGCTCGCAACAGATCACTCGGGTCTGCAGTCTTCTGGTATTCATGTAACTCCACCACTGCCATCTGCGCGTCGGCGATCCTTGAACCTTTCTGAAAACATTCTTCCGCTTTCTTCCGATTGCCCGTAATGGTGATCACACCTTTGGGGCCAGGCATCTTCAATTTGAGATACACGTAACACGGTCGGGCCATGAAGCGTGCATAAGCCGGCCTGCCCAGAATAGCGTGATAGGCACTCTGGAAGTCCACAACTTCAAATGTCAACTTTTCTTTGCGGTAATTCTTGGAATCACCAAAAACCACATCAAGAGCAATCTGGCCGAGTGATTCAGCCTTCTTCCCAGGAATGACTCCATGGAAACTCATGTTGCTGGCATTGAGTCTGGACATCGGAATGCCCATCCCCTTCAACGTCTCAGCGTATAATATGTTCAAACCACTGCCACCATCCATCGGGACTTTGGTCAGTCGAGTGCCTTCAACAACTGGGTCGACCACCAAAGCTTGCCTCCCAGGGGTGGCGATGTGCATTGGGTGGTCGGACTGGTCGAATGTTATGGCAGTCTGAGACAATTTTAGGTAACTAGGTGTCGCCGGAGCGACCATATTCACCTCTCGGTCCATAACTTTCAGTCGACTTTTGCTCTCAACATCAGCAAAAATCATCATGGTGGAATTGACTTGAGGGTATCCGTCATCACTATCCTCTTTGTCCTCGACCTTGTCTGACTCCTTTTCCCTACCCTTGGGCTGCTTGCCCTGGAACTGCTAGATCAAGAGTCGACACTGCCAAGTGGTATGTTTTGGGTAAATGAAATTACCCTCTTCATCTTTCTTTTTGTGGACGAGACATGGTAAGTCCAACACATCATTCCCCTCCTGGTCTTTAACCTTTTTGGGGTTCCAAGGCCCTTTAGGTTTCCCTTTAGACTTTCCTTGGGCCAAAGCTAAGGCTTCCCCGGGAGCCGCTGGCTCGGCTTTCCGCTTCTGTTTCCGACTGGAATTGCCTCCGGTTTCTTGGGAGACTGACTTGAGCTTGCCACTCCTGAGTCGATCCTCATCTTCACCATTAGCGTACTTGGTGGCAATCTCCATCATCTGATTCAGGGACATATCTCTGGTTCGACCGAATTTCAAATTCAGCTCTCTGTACTTGCCGCCTTCCTTGAAGGCACAAACTGCTTGGTGGTCAGGCACATTCTCCACCGAGTGATGTAACGTGATCCATCTCTGGATGTAATCCCTCAAAGTTTCATTCAGCTTTTGCACACAAGACCGCAATTCCGTCAGTCCTGCTGGTCGCTTGCATGTGCCCTCAAATGTGGTGACGAACACTCGGGAGAGATCTTCCCAAGTGTAAATGCTGCTAGGCGCTAACTGGTTGAGCCACGCTCTGGCCGAGCCCTCCAATATGAGAGGCAAGTGCTTCATGGCCACTTCATCATTGCCGCCGCCAATCTGGACGGCCACTCGGTAGTCCTCAAGCCAAGTATCGGGCTTGGACTCGCTAGTGAACTTACTGACTCCAGTCACCAACCTGAAATTGGGAGGAATCACAGCAGCCCTGATGGCTCTACTAAAGCACTCTGGCCTCGAAACATGTACTCTGCTGCTGGCAGGCGCATCTCTGTCGTGGCCTTCTCGGTGAGCCCTATTCCTATCGACCAGACCCTGGACGAGGATGGATCTCGCATCAAAGCCTGGCCCTCTGGGGTCGACTGGAATCCTTCGCCAACCACTATGAGGGCGCCTGTCATCCTACTGGCGAGGCACATACGACCCGCTCCTCGGGGGAGGCGTGGGCACTCGACATCGGCTGTCACGATCGACTCGGTGATCATACTGCTCATGGTTCCCATACTGGTCACGCCGGCCGCCACGTCCCTCACGCCTCGGGGGCGATCTCGGGCTGTGAGCCGACTGGACTGTGTCCGCGGCAACGGATCTGCTGTGAATTCTGTTCCGCGACTGAGAAACAGCAGAATTCTGATACCCTGCTGCCCGGAGTAACGCTCTGATCTGCAGCAAGCCTCTGCCAGCCTCCGACTGGGAAGGCTGAATCGACTCCGCTATCCGGGCGGCAGCTGCTAAATTCTGAATCGGAGTCCAATATACCTGCGGGGGCGGGAAGAGCTGGCGTCGACTGGATTCGGGAACCCGTTGTCGCACACGCTCGTCGAGTGCTCGCTGGAGGTTCTCCAGTCGAGTGTGCTCGGCCAAGTTTGCCAGGCGCACGTCCTCCAAGGCGCGAGCCTTGGGGGTTTCTCCAACGATAGGAGTGTGCAGCGCATCCATGTTCCGGTGGCGAAGTTCTTCTCTCTGCAGCGACGTGAGAGGCTCGGGAAGATACTCCTCATGAGGACGCGACGGGTCGCCTCCTCCTGCGCCTCCATCGGTGCGGGTAAAACCGAGGGGACTGGGCAGTCCATCGACCATCAGAACCTCCACCGCCGGATCGCTGCTGTCGCACTCGAATGCAGTCTCTTCGGAGCCAGTTGAACAGGCCGTAGAGGGATTCGTCGGGCTTGATCGCCGCGACTTGAGGGGTGGCCAATGACGAGCCACCGCGTGTCTCACCCACCGCCGAAGCCTCGACCGACCGGAGCGCTTGCACCGGTGGGAACCGGGAAGGGAGGACAACACAGGAGTCGACCGGTAGGGGGTCGACGGTTTCCACAGGAGAACGCCGCGGACGCACGCGCTAAAGGGCGTTGCCCTGCGGACAGGGAGCGCGTCCACGTCGAGCGGAGCCCCCTGAAGCCAGGCGGAGTCGTCGGCGATGAACGTGAGCGTGCCGAGACGGATCTCGCAGCCCTCCACCAAAACTCCGTCGAAAACCATGATGATTCGGGTCGGAAAAGATCGCAACTCCTCCAACAAAACGCTAAAACACCTGCCCCACGGTGGGCGCCAACTGTCGTGGTTCTAAGTATGACAGTAATGTAGGGGGGTAAGTATGGAGAGGCAAGGTCTTAGCTATGGAGAGGTTGTAAGGACACAAGGTTTACGAGTTCAGGCCCTTCTCGGAAGAAGTAAAAGCCCTACGTCTCGGAGCCCGGAAGCGGTCGACTGGATTATGTGTGTATGAGTTACAGAGGTGCGAACCCTTGTCTCGGAGGAGGGGGTGGCTTATATAGAGTGCGCCAGGACCCCGGCCAGCCCATGTTACGAAGGGTGCAATGTACATTAAGGTAGGGCGTTACTGATAACGCTTGTAATAAAGTGCTATGATGACCATAAAAGCTACTTAATGACCGACCGTTAGCGTGCGGAGTGACTTTAGGTCTCCTGGCCGTCGAGTGGTTGGATCTTGGTCGAGTAATTGCTTCTTGGTCGAATGTCTTCGAGTCTGTCGAGTGGAACACCTCCAAGTCGATTGAAAGGTGATTTATTCTAGAGGTGTCCTTGGGTAGGGCAGTTAGGACAGGTCCGTGACCCTACCCTAGGCACATAGCTTCATCAATAACTACCCAAACTTTTTTTCTAGTTGAATTGCCATTATTTGTTTTTACTTTATGCTTTACAACACACAATTCCATGAATCATAAAATAGATTAAGGGCTTCTTTGATTCAAAGGATTCTCAAAGGAATTTTGGAGGATTCTAATCCTTAGGAATTTTTCCTATCTTGGTTGTTTGATTCGTTGGATTGTAAACCATAGGAATTTTTCCATATGATTCATTTGCACTAGATTGCATAGGAAACATCCCATCCACTCAAACCTCTTTGAAAGAATTCTGCGATTTTTCTATGCACAATCAAACACTCATACAATCCTGTAGGATTCAAGACGACATTCCACTCTAATCCCATGTTCTTCCTATTCCCACGTTTTGGAAATCCTATGAATCAAAGAGGCCCTAGGTTTTTATAAAAACTAATTGATTTTGAATGAGATGAACTGTAAGAATTAAACGAAGGTCTACATCACGCATATATGACTCAGAGCTTACATGCTATAGTGTGGTATTTATTCATAATTTGGTTGCAAAATCTGACGCGTGCAATGCACGTGTACCTTACTAGTACTTCGAGTATGTACAAAACACAATGGCACGCTACACAGTGTGTCTCTTACAGTTCATGAAGCCACGTGGCACATGTGGAGGCGTTGTCGCGACATCCTTGTGTGGATTGATCACAGTGACGTGCTGCTGGTTCCAGAAGAATGTACTCGTCCTCCCTGAGCCAGACTGGCGGTACATGCACGAAGCGAAGATGTGCATGCACACCACGCACACACTCATTCCCTCGCACGCACATGCGGGTACACGAGCAGATGCGATTTTGTACCAAGATTCACCCCATGTGATAATTTGACGCGTGTAAAGTCCTTCACTTCATTGATGGTCAATTAATACAGCGCATGCAAATTGAGTGGACGTGAGGGTGGAAGAAAGACATTACTACTCCACTGCGCGCATGCGAGTAGTTAAGTCATGGGTTGCTAGTAGTACTTCCATTGGTCTCCTTCGTATTTTGTGCCAACTTCTGATAGTAACATAATATTTACGCATCTGAGCAGTGTAGTCTACTTGAAATTTATGTTCCGCTAAACTCATCGGGAGCCGTTTCGGGCCTCGAAACCAAAACCCATCAATTTATCTTTACCTTGTTCCCATCACATTCGAAAGTACTAGTGCTACAATTAAGTGCAAGCCTGCTCACACCTACTAGTACGTACCAAACCTGAACGTGTTCCCACTATGCAGGTATTAGTACTAGTGCTAGTACTTAGGTTATAAAAAGGGGAACTACCTAACCGAAAATTACTCTACCTTTCCTCCTCATAAGTGCTTCTTCTTCGTCCGTCCTTGCCATGTCCGGTGCATAGAGCTCTAGGTCGAGAACTAATTGTAACAAGGGAGCGGCAACCAAGGCTATGGAAAAAAAGAGAGGGCTCGCCGCCACGAAGAGACCTCGAAAGATCTCTCACAGGCTGGCGATGGCTCCCAGGAGTGCCCTAGCCGCGGAGGCGAACATGCCGAGCTGGCGGCGCTGGAGTCATTATCCCTCGACGGCATGACCGATCAGCTGAATAAGCACCTTAATAAGCAGAAGGAGTTCATCCACGGCTTGGTGGAGCTGCTGAAGGAGAGCCTCGACGAAATGCCCGCTGAGCTCAATAAGCAGGTGGAGTTGACCGCCGGCTTAGTGATGCTGCTGAAGAAGAGCATTGCCTTGGAGAAGAAGTCGACTGGCAAAATCCTGCAACTTCAGGAGGACAAGGCGAAGCTCTGCCACGAGCTCAACCTGCTAAAGGAGAAGAACGTCGGCTGGAAGAAGCTGCATGAGAGTAGTAGTTCCTTGATGAAGATGTTGTAGGCCCTCATCATGGAACAGAAGGAGGAGTTGGCGAAGCTCCGCATCGAGCACCCGGCTGCTGTCAAGGTACGTAATGCGGCCGTGGAACAGATGATGAAGGCTCGCGTCGAGAAATCCCGCGTCATGGACAGAATGAAGAAGATAGCGGAGGAGATGCGCAAGGAGATGGAGGTCGTGGAGGCGATGAAGAAGCAATTACGACTCTGCGTTGAATTGGATCATTTGGGGTGATAATCTTCCTTCTTCTTTTGCTCCCGTGTTTCTTATTTTGCTTCGGGTGTTTCGCTGCACGTGTCACATTTTCTGTGAGGTGATAACCCACAAGTATAGGGGATCGCAACAGTTTTCGAGGGTAGAGTATTCAACCTAAATTTATTGATTCAACACAAGGGGAGCCAAAGAATATTCTCAAGTATTAGTAGCTGAGTTGTCAATTCAACCACACCTGGAAACTTAGTATCTGCAGCAAAGTGTTTAGTAGCAAAGTAATATGATAGTAGTGGTGATGGTGGTAAAGGTAATGGTAACAAAAGTAATATTTTTGGTGTTTTGTAGTGATGATAACAATAGCAACGGAAAAGTAAATAAGCGAAGAACAATATATGGAAAGCTCGTAGGCAATGGATCGGTGACTCCAGATCAGCCCTCCCAAGAGAGTTTAGGGCTTGGCGGCGGCTCCATATCATAAAACGCGATGAATCCTTCTCCCTGGTTTTTTTCTCCACGAAAGTGAATATATGGAGTCCAGGTTGAGGTCAGTGGAGCGTTAGGGGGCCCACGAGGCAGGGGGCGCGCCCAGGGGGGTAGGGTGTGCCCCCACCCTCGTGGACAGGTGGAGGCCCCCCTGACGTGCATATTCCTTCCAGTATTTATTATATATTCCAAAATAATTCTCCTTGGATTTTCAGGTCATTCCGAGAACTTTTATTTCTGCAGAAAAATAACACCATGGCAATTCTGCTGAAAACAGCATCAGTCTGGGTAAGTTCCATTCAAATCATGCAAGTTAGAGTCCAAACCAAGGGCAAAAGTGTTTGGAAAAGTAGATACGACGGAGATGTATAAACTCCCCCAAGCTTAAACCTTTGCTTGTCCTCAAGAAATTCAGTTGATAAACTGAAAGTGATAAAGAAAAACTTTTACAAACTCTGTTTGCTCTTGTTGGTGTAAATATGTAAAGCCAGCATTCAAGTTTTCAGCAAAGATTATGACCTAACCATATTCACAATAACATTTAGGTCTCATGTTTACTCATATCAATGACATAATCAACTAGCGAGCAATAATAATAAATCTCGGAGGACAACACTTTCTCCAAACAATCATGATATGATATAACAAGATGGTATCTCGCTAGCCCTTTCTGAGACCGCAAAACATAAATGCAGAGCACTTTTAAAGATCAAGAACTGACTAGACATTGTAATTCATGGTAAAAGAGATCCAGTCAAGTCATACTCGATGTAAACTAACAGTAATAAATGCAAAGGACAGTGGTGCTCTCCAACTGGTGCTTTTTAATAAGAGGATGATGACTCAGCATAAAAGTAAATAGATAGGCCCTTCATAGAGGGAAGTAGGGATTTGTAGAGGTGCCCGAGCTCGGTTTTGAAATAGATTTGAATAATATTTTGAGCGGTATACTTTCATTGTCAACATAACAGCCAAGAGATGGCGATTTCTTCCATGCTACACACATTATAGGCGGTTCCCAAACAGAATGGTAAAGTTTATACTCCCCCTCCACCAACAAGCATCAATCCATGGCTTGCTCGAAACGACGAGTGCCTCCAACTAACAAGAGTCCCGGGGGAGTTTTGTTTGCAATTATTTTGATTTGATTTGCATAAAGCATGGGACTGGGCATCCCGGTGACCAGCCATTTTCTCGTGAGTGAGGAGCGGAGTCCACTCCTCTTGAGAATAACCTGCCTAACATGGAAGATACGGATAGCCTAGTTGATACATGAGCTATTCGAGCATACAAAACAGAATGTTTATTTGAAGGTTTAGAGTTTGGCACATACAAATTTACTTGGAACGGCAGGTAGATACCGTATATAGGTAGGTATGGTGGACTCATATGGAACAACTTTGGGGTTTATGGGATTGGATGCACAAGCAGTATTCCCGCTTAGTACAAGTGAAGGCTAGCAAAAGACTGGGAAGCGACCAACTAGAGAGCGACAACAGCCATGAACATGCATTCAAATTAATCAACACTAAATGCAAGCATGAGTAGGATATAATGCACCATGAACATAAATATCATAGAGGCTATGTTGATTTTATTTCAACTACATGCATGAACATGTGCCAAGTCAAGCCACTCGAATCGTTCAAAAGAGGATACCACCCTATCATACCACATCACAACCATTTTAATAGCATGTTGGCACACAAGGTAAACCATTATAAGCTCCTAGCTAATTAAGCATGGCATAAGCAACTAAAATCTCTAATTTTCATTGCAAACATGTTTATTCATAATAGGATGAATCAGGAACGATGAACTAATCATATTTACAAAAACAAGAGAGGTCGAGTTCATACTAGCTTTTCTCATCTCAATAAGTTCATCATATAATCATCATTATTGCCTTTCACTTGCACGACCGAATAGTGTGGATAATAATAATAGTGCACGTGCATCGGACTAAGCTGGAATCTGCAAAGCATTCAATTCAAGAGAGAAGACAAGGTAATATGGGCTCTTTGTCAGATCAATGATAATGCATATAAGAGCCACTTTAACATTTTCACTATGGTCTTCTCCTATCGACCCCCAAAGAACAAGAAAGGAAGTAAAACTATTTACACGGGAAAGCTCCCAACAAGCAAAAGAAGAATGAGAAATCTTTTTGGGTTTTCTTTTTAATTACTACTACAAGCATGGAAAGTAAACTAATTAAAAGCTACAATGAATTTTTTTTGTTTTTCTTAAGGTTTATCAAACACACAAGAAGAAAGCATAAAAAGGAAAATAAACTAGCATGGGTGATACAATGAAAAAGTATGAGCACCGAAACTAACACTGAGTGTGTGAACATGAATGTAATGTCGGTGAGAAATACGTACTCCCCCAAGCTTAGGCTTTTGGCCTAAGTTGCTCTATGGCCACGGCTGGCGTGGCGGATATCCAAAGTAATAGTTGGGGTCGTACTGTGAAGAAGCCTCGAATTGCCACTGGTTGGCAATCACCTATGGATCCCACTGGTAATCAGACTGTCGTGGAGGCTCAAATTGTGATTCTAGCTCTGGCTCTGTAGCTGATGTAGGGTTCCGGTAGGCGTGAATGGCCTCCAACGGAACAAGGTACTTGCCTGCAGATAAATCAAACAAGGAAGGAGCAGGCAAGGTAATAGTCTCAGGATGATTTTTACCAAATATTAATTTGTACTTAAGCGCCTTTTCCCTTTTCTTAACAATAAAATCATGTGCTGCCATACTCTTATAATCTAAATAAACAGGAGGCAGCAACTTCTCTTCCTTCTCATAATGCCTAATAGGTATGTTAAAGTGTGCAGCGAGGCGCGAGGCGAAGATGCCTCCAAGGACGGGGCCCTTAGTACGGTTAAGATTTAACCGCATTGCAATAATAGCGCCCATACTGAATGTGTCATCACGAAATAAGGCATGGCACAAAATAACAATATCAGGGGCACTCAGGTTTCCACTGTTTCGCGCCCAATTAAGCATCTACTAGAAAATATAGCAAAGTAACATAGAACAGGATAGTGTATGCTAGTAATTCGTGCGTCGGAAACCTTCCTCGTTTCCCCTACAGTAATGGTATCAATAAACCCATCCACATCGTCACGATGTGGTTCCTCTACGCTGCCCTCGAAAGGGATCAAACAAACCCGACAAAAATCATGAAGTGACATCTCCTTATGCTCATCATATAAATAAAATTCCACCGTAGGTGGTGAGCTCCTAGCATGGAAATTAAAGTTTTGCACAAAGATATTGGTGAGTAAGAGATACTGTTCGCGTTGGTCGTGGAGGAAGGCGGTGAGGCCTGCATTCTCAGCCAATTCATAGAAATCATCATAAATCCCGGCTGCTCTCAAGAAATCATCACAAGGCCATTCACATGGCCGAACCTCCGCGGTGCGAGGAAGATTATATTTGGGCCTCTTATCCTCCTCACTTTGCTTATCCGTCAAGCTTCGGCTCGATGAGCCCCTCAAAAATATCTTCATCTTTTTCTGAAAATTTCTGAAAGTTTTAGTAACTTCAAAATAAAAGTGAACCAAACTCAACAAAATTGATAGCAACTACTCCTACAAGTGCCTAGAGGCAATATCATGCATCAAAACTACTTTTGACCACATAAATTTGACATGCAAGCTCAAGAACAGGGTCACCTAAGCAGCAAAAATATGCAATGAATAAAGCACTAGAACAAAAACTAATTGGACCATTGGAGGAGTCACATACCAAGGAACAATCCCCCAAAGCAGTTTTGTGAGAGGTGCTTTGAGCAAGGAGATCGAAAATGGCAGCAAAATGAGCTTGGACTCGGGTTTGAGCTGGTTAGTGATGTTTGTGGGAGGAAGAAGGAGTGTGTGGTAGCTGGAATAAGTGGAGGGGAGCCACCATGGGCCCACGAGGCAGGGGGCGCGCCCAGGGGGTAGGGCGCGCCCTCCACCCTCGTGGCCAGGTGCTTGCTCCCCCTGTTGTGTTCTCAGTGCCAGATATTCTCAAATATTCTAGAAAAAATCATATTTAAATTTCAGGGCATTTGGAGAACTTTTATTTTCGGGGTATTTTTTATTGCATGGATAATTCAGAAAACAGACAGAAATTACTATTTTTGCTTTATTTAATATAAATAACAGAAAGTAAAAAGAGGGTACAGAGAGTTGTGTTTTCTAAATTCATCCATCTCATGCTCATCAAAAGGAATCCACTAACAAGGTTGATCAGGTCTTGTTAACAAACTCATTCCGAATAACATGGAACCGGAGAATTTTCGAATAACACTAGGTTACCTCAACGGGGATATGCACATCCCCAACAATAAGAATATCATATTTCTTCTTGACAGTAGGAAGAGGAAATTCAAAACCTCCAAAAATAATCGATGGAATTTTTCCAATAGAGTTTATACTATGAACTTGAGGTTGTTTCCTCGGAAAGTGTACCGTATGCTCATTGCCATTAACATGAAAAGTGACATTGCCTTTGGTGCAATCAATAACAGCCCCTGCATTATTCAAAAAGGGTCTTCCAAGAATAATAGACATACTATCGTCCTCGGGAATATCAAGGATAACAAAGTCCGTCAAAATAGTAACGTTTGCGACCACAACAGGCACATCCTCACAAATACCGACAGGTATAGCAGTTGATTTATCAGCCAGTTGCAAAGATATTTCAGTAGGTGTCAACTTATTCAGATCAAGTCTACGATATAAAGAGAGAGGCATAACACTAACACCGGCTCCAAGATCACATAAAGAAGTTTTAACATAGTTTCTTTTAATGGAGCATGGTATATTTGGTACTCCGGGATCTCCTAGTTTCTTAGGTATTCCACCCCTAAAAGTATAATTAGCAAGCATGGTGGAAATTTCAACTTTCGGTATCTTTCTTTTATTAGTAACAATTTCTTTCATGTACTTAGCATAAGGATTCATTTTAAGCATATCAGTCAAACGCATACGCAAGAAGATAGGTCTAATCATTTCAGCAAAGCGCTCAAAATCCTCATCATCCTTTTTCTTGGATGGTTTAGGAGGAAAAGGCATGGGTTTCTGAACCCATGGTTCTCTTTCCTTACCGTGCTTCCTAGCAACGAAGTCTCTCTTATCATAATGTTGATTCTTCGATTGTGGGTTATCAAGATCAACAACAGGTTCAATCTCTACTTCATTGTCATTACTAGGTTGAGCATCAACATGAACATCATCATTAACATTATTACTAGGTTCATGTTCATTACCAGATTGTGTTTCAGCATCAAAAATAGAAATATTATTAGGATTCTCAGGTGTGTCAATAACAGGTTCACTAGAAGCATGCAAAGTCCTATCATTTTTCTTTTTCTTCCTCTTAGAAGGACTAGGTGCATCAATATTATTTCTCTGAGAATCTTGCTCAATTCTCTTAGGATGGCCCTCAGGATACAAAGGTTCCTGAGTCATTTTACCACCTCTAGTCATAACTCTAACAGCATTATCATTTTTCTTACTATTCAATTCATTGAGCAAATCATTCTGAGCTTTAAGTACTTGTTCTACTTGAGTGGTAACCATAGAAGCATGTTTACTAATAAGTTTAAGTTCACCTTTAACATTAGCCATATAATCACCCAAGTGTTCAAGCATATCAGCATTGCGTTTTAATTCTCTACCAAAATAAGCATTGAAGTTTTCTTGTTTAACCATAAAGTCATCAAACTCATCCAAGCATGGGCTAGCAAACTTAGTAAATGGGATTTCAGCTTTATCATATCTATAGAGAGAATTTACCTTTACTACCTGTGTCGGGTTATCAAGACCATGTATTTCTTCAACAGGCGGTAAATTAAGACCATGTATTTCTTCAATAGGAGGTAAATTCTTAACATCTTCAGCTTTAATACCTTTTTCTTTCATAGATTTCTTTGCCTCTTGCATATCTTCAGGACTGAGAAATAGAATACCCCTTTTCTTCGGAGTTGGCTTAGGAGTTGGTTCAGGAATTGGATCAGGAAGTGTCCAATTATTTTCATTAGTCAACATATTATTCAATAGAATTTCAGCTTCATCTGGTGTTCTTTCCCTGAAAACACAACCAGCACAACTATCCAGGTGGTCTCTGGAAGCATCGGTTAGTCCATTATAAAAGATATCAAGTATTTCATTTTTCTTAAGAGGATGATCAGGCAAAGCATTAAGTAATTGGAGAAGCCTCCCCCAAGCTTGTGGGAGACTCTCTTCTTCAATTTGCACAAAATTATATATTTCCCTTAAAGCAGCTTGTTTCTTATGAGCGGGGAAATATTTAGCAGAGAAGTAATAAATCATATCCTGGGGACTACGCACACAACCAGGATCAGGAGAATTAAACCATATCTTAGCATCACCCTTTAATGAGAACGGAAATAATTTAAGGATATAATAGTAGCGAGTTTTCTCATCATTAGTGAACAGGGTGGCTATATCATTTAATTTAGTAAGATGTGCCACAACAGTTTCAGATTCATAGCCATAGAAAGGATCAGATTCAACCAAAGTAATTATCTCAGGGTCAACAGAGAAATCATAATCCTTATCAGTAACAAAGATAGGTGAAGTAGCATAAGCAGGATCATATTTCATTCTAGCATTCAGAGTTTTTTGTTTCAGCTTAGCTAATAATTTCTTAAGATCACTCCTATCATTGCAAGCAAGAAAATCTCTAGCAGTTTCTTCATCCATAACATAGCCCTCAGGCACAACAGGCAATTCATATCTAGGGGGAGAATCTTCATCATCACTTTCATCAATATTATCAGTTTCAATAATTTCATTCTCTCTAGCCCTAGCAAGTTGTTCATCAAGAAATTCACCAAGTGGCACAGTAGTATCAAGCATAGAAGTAGTTTCATCATAAGTATCATGCATAGCAGAAGTGGCATCATCAATAACATGCGACATATCAGAATTAATAGCAGAAGCAGGTTTAGGTGTCGCAAGCTTACTCAAAACAGAAGGTGAATCAAGTGCAGAGCTAGATGGCAGTTCCTTACCTCCCCTCGTAGTTGAGGGATAAATCTTGGTTCTTGGATCTTTCAAGTTCTTCATAATGATAAGCAGATATAAATCCCAAGTGACTCAAAGAATAGAGCTATGCTCCCCGGCAACGGCGCCAGAAAATAGTCTTGATAACCCACAAGTATAGGGGATCGCAACAGTTTTCGAGGGTAGAGTATTCAACCCAAATTTATTGATTCGACACAAGGGGAGCCAAAGAATATTCTCAAGTATTAGCAGCTGAGTTGTCAATTCAACCACACCTGGAAACTTAATATCTGCAGCAAAGTGTTTAGTAGCAAAGTAATATGATAGTAGTGGTAACGGTGGTAAAGGTAACGGTAGCAAAAGTAATATTTTTGGTGTTTTGTAGTGATGATAACAATAGCAACGGAAAAGTAAATAAGCGAAGAACAATATATGGAAAGCTCGTAGGCAATGGATCGGTGATAGAGAATTATGCCGGATGCGGTTCATCATGTAACAGTCATAACCTAGGGTGACACAGAACTAGCTCCAGTTCATCAATGTAATGTAGGCATGTATTCCGAATATAGTCATACGTGCTTATGGAAAAGAACTTGCATGACATCTTTTGTCCTACCCTCCCGTGGCAGCGGGGTCCTATTGGAAACTAAGGGATATTAAGGCCTCCTTTTAATAGAGTACCGGAACAAAGCATTAACACATAGTGAATACATGAACTCCTCAAACTACGGTCATCACCGGAAGTGGTCCCGATTATTGTCACTTCGGGGTTGCCGGATCATAACACATAGTAGGTGACTATAGACTTGCAAGATAGGATCAAGAACTCTCATATATTGATGAAAACATAATAGGTTCAGATCTGAAATCATGGCACTCGGGCCCTAGTGACAAGCATTAAGCATAGCAAAGTCATAGCAACATCAATCTCAGAACATAGTGGATACTAGGGATCAAACCCTAACAAAACTAACTCGATTACATGATAAATCTCATCCAACCCATCACCGTCCAGCAAGCCTACGATGGAATTACTCACGCACGGCGGTGAGCATCATGAAATTGGTGATGGAGGATGGTTGATGATGACGATGGCGACGGATTCCCCTCTCCGGAGCCCCGAACGGACTCCAGATCAGCCCTCCCGAGAGAGTTTAGGGCTTGGCGGCGGCTCCGTATCGTAAAACGCGATGAATCCTTCTCCCTGGTTTTTTTCTCCCTGAAAGTGAATATATGGAGTCAGGGTTGAGGTCGGTGGAGCGTCAGGGGGCCCACGAGGCAGGGGCGCGCGCAAGGGGTAGGGCACGCCCCCACCCTCGTGGACAGGTGGAGGCCCCCCTGACGTGGATCTTCCCTCCAGTATTTTTTATATATTCCAAAATAATTCTCCGTTGATTTTCAGGTCATTCCGAGAACTTTTATTTCTGCACAAAAATAACACCATGGCAATTCTGCTGAAAACAGCGTCAGTCCGGGTTAGTTCCATTCAAATCATGCAAGTTAGAGTCCAAAACAAGGGCAAAAGTGTTTGGAAAAGTAGATACGACGGAGACGTCTCACGAGGCATGAATAGAACAATGCTAACAATGATATGACTAGCAAATTAGATCATTTTTTATCGCCATATGGCACGTGGCTGCCGTGTTTCGTGCTCCTCCGTTGTACTAGTACTACTCCAGTGGAGAACTTGAGTATACCGCACGGTTCTTTGCTCCTCCTCAGGTAGTCGGCACATTTATACGAGCAGTCAAATCACAAGGCCCCTCCTTCCAGCAGTAATGAGCCGTCAAATCACAAAGGCCCTCGCCTCTCGTGAAAAGACCAAGCTAGACTGCTCCGCCCTCTAGCCTTTTAAAAAATGTATACATTTGTACAGTAGTAGTATCGATGGATTGCGCCATGGAGCAAAACTAACAAGATGAAATTAAAGAAAAAAGGTGGTACATATAGAGAGCGCTCGTCGCCAAATTATGCATATACTATATGACACTACCCACTATGAAGGTACTAGTAACATAGACTAGTAACTAGTCTATGTTACTCTCCACTACGACCAGCCAAAGTCGAGGCGTGGATACCAACGAGGGCCTGGTTGTGTCTATACTTGGGCAACTCACCTGACTACATGCGCACCAGGCAGACGAAGCTCGTGTCGTGTTGGTGCCATGTGCGGCCCGCACATTAACCAAAACCTCGCGCCTCCATCTTAGCCTCTGTGTTTTAAACTTCTCAATCTGAAGGCCAAGGAGCAACATGAAACCTATGATAGAGCCAACCGGATGGTTGAGAACACTACAATTCGTAGCTAAATATGCATGTGTGAGACAGGACGAGTGCGTGCGTGCACCTCTTCTCAGAGTACAAGTGTATGTGGGTGGCATCGACCTAGGGAGCAGTGATGGTGCGTGCGAGAAGTCCCGAGAGATAGGTGTAATGCGTCTGAAAAAAAGACTAGTCTATAGCTCGCCACGAGGCTATTCCTGTCGAACGACAAGCATAAGATATGTATCCGACGGTGCCAGTTTTTGCACGTACACAGCAGTAGAAAAAGAACTAGTACCATGGCATATGCTACACCACGGCCCAGAAAACGTGCCGACGTTACGCCATCCAGGAATAGTGCCGCACTTCGAAACTAGAACCGTCAATAAATTTTGAGCGCGTCTCATCACATTCCAAATTACTACTACTAGCACGCTATATTTAATTGCAAACCTGTTCACACCGATCACAACCTAAATGGTTTCCCACTTAGGAGCATATTAGAAGTACTCGGTTATAAATACTACTATGCTAAGATGACTGCACATTCCTCCTCGACTCCTCATCCACAAAAAACAATCAAGTCAATCAAGCCCTAGCCAGGTGAATTCTGGGTTGAGAGATTTCCACCAGGGAGAGGTGAGCATGGAAGAGGAAACACGAGAGATGTCCAACCTCGCCGCGAAAGCAGCCGACATGTCCAGCCGCGTAGCAGTAGCAGCACATAGGTCCCGTCGCACCGCCGAAGTAGCACCGAGGTCCCGCCGCGATGTCGATGTAGCAGACTGGTCCGGCCACGCCGCGGAAGCAACAAAGATGTCCCACCGCACCACCGAAGCGGCATGGAGGTCCTGCCGCGCCGCGGCGGCCTGGGAAAATTTCTCGCGGGCTGGCGAGGACTCTTACAGGCGCATGCATGCGACGGTCCATAGCCAGATGGATCAGATCTCCGGCTGGGCGAGGTTGCAGGACGAGGCTACCAGCGTCATCCGGCAACTAGGGGAGGGCAATGCGAAGCTCCGGGGCAAGCGCGACCTGCTGAGGGCGAAGATCCCCGGAAGGGCGAAGCAGGAGGAGGAGACCACTGTCTTGTTGCAGAGGACGGGCGTCATCATCAAGAAACTTATGGACGAGAATGCCATGCTCCGCATCGAGCGCAACAGGCTGGTGGAGGAATCCATGGATGCTGCCAAGCAGCATATTAAGGACATGAAACTGATGAAAGAGATCATCGCCCGCCGCGAGAACTAGTCTCCGCGACCTGCAGCGCGTAATGAAAGTAGAGATCAGCGAGCCAGATCGTTGTATGCGTCTTCCTTCTTCTTCTGCCCTTGTGTATTTCGGGCATAGCCGCATGTGGCTTTTTTTAATTATCTTCCTAATTATGTACGACAATTATTATCCACTCTCGTCGTCCTTATATATATTCATCAGTCTTTTTATAAGTCGCAATAGATGGTATATAGGTCCGTCGGATCTTACATCAAGATCCATGCAAAATTTTCTTTTCAGATTTTCTTTTTTTCTCTCTTAAATCTCAGTCGAGTGAGACATTTCTACGCCATTAAACGGAGACTCAGGCGCCATTTAATGGAGACCTTGGGAGAGAGGTGGACGGCAGATGGAGGTTAAAGGGCTCGCATGCCTCCCGTACTCAAATAGCTACCCTGCACGGCGCCTCCTAGCTAATAAAAAAGGGGATGCGTGGCGGCACGTAAATGGTAAATAGAACGCCCACGGTTTCAATAATACTTGTGTTTTCGATTGTAACGTGACAGCACTTTTTCCGAAATGACTTTGTTGATTGTTAATGTGTGCACCTTCGCAAATCGGACAACAAAATTACCACAGCATGTTGGTGCCATGTCATGACACCAAGCCAAGTTTCATGATTTTCATGCGTGCTTCGGATTTACAGGAATTAAAAAACCAAGTTTCTCAATGTTTCCAGCCGAGCAATGACGCCCAGATGTTTGAATTTCATCCCCATTTCTGGCATGGGACCTAGAAATTTACCCGAGGACACACATGTGACTTTTCAACTAGCTTTGGTGCACTGGAGCATGTGCTTGTATTTAAAATTTGAATTATGCACACAAAGGTGACACGTTCCCTCTTAGAACCACGAGCCTTCTTGAGAGAAGCTCCAGTTTGCAAGAAACTTATACCAAAACTTGTTCCTATTCTGCAAAAAAAAATCCACAGCATGGTAGTACCATGACATGACACCATGCCAAGTTTCATGATTTTCAGGCGTGTTTTGGATTTACAAGAATTTTAAAACCAAGCTTCTCAATGTTCTCGGTCGAACCACGATGCCCAGATGTTTGAATTTCATTCCCATTTCTTGCATGGGACCTAGAAATTCACCCGAGGACACACATGTGATTTTTCAATCAACTTTGGTGCACGGGAGCATGTGCTTGTAGTTCAAATTTGAATTATGCACATTAAATGACCACAAACTCAATTAATGTATAAAAAAGGCCAAACGAACCCGGAATAATTCCAAAATTTAACAGGGAACTCATATAGTTCTATGTTGCCTCTGTAAAGAAAATCTGGGGGAGGCAGCGTATATTGTTTCGCACACAAAGGTATAAAGAAATAAAGAAATTAGCATACCTATTTAATTCTTGTGTTCTTATTATTTATGCCACTAGTTTTGTATCACTACTCAGTTTTGCCATTAGACGTTACAACTACTCAATAAATGCCATCGATCCGTGAGGTGCCTGCTCAAAAATGCAATTAGATATCTAAAAAATGGCATTGTCAAGTTAGATGTTTGCTCATAAATGCCATTAGACATTGTTATTTTCATGTCAAACCCGTTAACCATGTTACATGACAAAAATAAGCCGATTCTCACAATGATAAGCTAATGGTGTCTAGCACAACACACCCCTCAAATAAAACAAAGCACCCTAGAATTCTTTGACAAAACTAAGCACCCTGAAATTCTTTGACAACTAAATTGTTGGCTATATGATGTTGGCCATATATATTGTATGTATATAATGTGA
This sequence comes from Triticum aestivum, assembly GCF_018294505.1. Taxonomy (NCBI): domain Eukaryota; kingdom Viridiplantae; phylum Streptophyta; class Magnoliopsida; order Poales; family Poaceae; genus Triticum; species Triticum aestivum. Next base: position 223,908,242 of record NC_057812.1, on the reverse strand, counting down.
AGAAACGAGTGGTAGTACTATACCAACTAAAAGATGAAATGTACAAAATATAACGAGAAGAAACATAACATAGTTCTGCTGGGGGCTCAGCACAACACACCCCTCAAATAAAACTAAGCACGCCTGAAATTAAACTAAGCAACTAATCCGGTAGACACTGCATTAGAACCACCATGAGCAACAACACTGCCACCTTACTCGGACTCCTCATCCACGTCCCCGACTTCGTCCTTGTCCCTCTTCCTCTCTGTCGATACTTCTTTGCTTGAACCGCACACTTAGCTCTTGCTCTTCATCCAACCCTTGTAGATATTGAAACAAAGGTAGCCATCCATTGCAGCGTAGTGGATGTGGTCTATATCTAGCTTTCCATTCTCCCATGATACGGGCTTCCGAGAGCCCTTGGATGTGAGATCAAATGGTTGCATGGCGTGATTCTAGACCTATGGGTGAATATCCTATCCTGGAGGGTTATTCTGCAAATTTTCAGCAACTTAGCATGCGACCGTTTGATCTTAGATCCAAGGGCTGCTAGCAGCCCGTATCATGGTCGCGCCTACCACGACCGTCGCCTCGCTCGCGCGGTCATGCCATTGGAGATTTAACACGGTGCGTTAGGCTATGTGATGTTGGCATGTCATACATAGTCATCACTTAGTCACTCATACAACAAGGTTAGCTATAAGGTTGGCTATAAGAGTATTTTTTTGTTACTTCTCTCTATCTCTTTCTTCATAGTATTTATTGCATTTTCCAAGGAGTGACCTCTTCCAATGAAATGGTGCTTAGATGAGGTGCTATGGGCATTAAATGTCTTAGCAACTCAAGTGCCCAATGCATAGGTGCTTAGTTTTTTGTTGCTAAGTTTGCTTCATCTAGGTACACGCGCTTATCACCATTTCTTCCTGGGGTCACCAAACTAGTCCCTCTCTTCTTAATTAACTTGCCACATCATACTTTGTGCCTATGTGGCAGGCTTAGCACATGTAGGATCAAGTACAATAGTGGGCTATAAGCCCGCTTTACATGACATTTTTGCATATCTGGGGGAAAGAGGCAAGGAAAAAGTGGAGGAGTGGGCTCTCATGCAAGAGCCAGCCTCTATATGGTGGAGCATCGGGAGAGGCACCTGTATGGAGGTGGTCAGGAATCAGGAGACTCACGTCGGTCGTAGCGCTGCAGTTAAAATGATAATGGCAAGTCAAATCACCGAGCCCCACCTATCCAGCAATAACTCACTGTCAAATCACACAACCCTACGTTTGCAGCAGCCTACTCCCTCATCTTCTCGCGTCTCTGTCGAACCGAATAGGCGGAACTACCCGGCTACCGCGCGGGAAAAGCCCCGCCCTCGACTTTTAAATAGTACAGTATACTAATTTTGTATCCATGGATTGCGCCATGGAGCAAAGCCTCAAGAAAACAGCGGTACACATGTACGGAGTATACAACACGCCCATCGCGTTCGCGTCGCACCCCAGACGGTCGGTCGGTCTGGCTCGCCGCTCTCTGAATGGAACGCGCGTCATATTGCATTTGCACACACATGTGGGACCGCAATTGAGAATCGACCATAGGCACACTCCCTGGCCCTGCAAGTCGGGTGAGTTAATAGATGAGAGAGACGAGCGATGGTACTACTAGAGAAGTGTTGTAGGAGTACATACGGTGGTACCTGGACGATCCTTGCAAGACACGGAAGATCAGTTCGTCCATGCATGTGACCAGACTCCAGCACACACGCCTGGATTGGCTATCGTCTACATATCATGCAGGCTGTGTTGTATAGGGCTGTAGTTCTGGTGAGAAATCTAGAAAAAGGTTTCTTGTCATCTCGCAAAATTAGGTGTTATGTGCTTCAGATCACTGCGAGGGTTAAACAAGACAACTGAGTTAGGCTAGTCATTGGGGGCACGTGCACAAAGACTACTCGGCTGCCATCTAGGTCAAGCCGGCTATGTTAATTAGGACATCTATCGATGGACCCCTTTTCTACGAGTTTATCTTTAATTTGAGCTTTGATCCTCGTCTAGTTTATCCGTCGGAATTCATCTTGTCTCCTTTGGGCAGTGAGGTTATGATTTCTTGTCATGTGGCATTTTTTCGTGTTATATGTTATAATCCGGTGCTTCAGATCAAAATGAAGACAACTGCGCCTCAGAGGCACGTGCATTAAGACTTCTCGACAGTCATTGTTGAGGTCAAGCCGGCTCCGGACGGTAGACAAAAGAAAACTAGTACTCCACTATATAGGCAGGAGCCTCCATGCTTGCTTGCTAGTGTTGCTCTCTTCACACTATCTCGTCCTCTCCAGATCTAAACACGACAGCGGTGGCCACAATCTCTCTCTATACTCACCGCTGGTCATAGATCCAGCCGGATCCTCTTCGCCGGGGAAGGTGAGAAAGTGCAACGTTCATGCGGTCGTCCTCGGCGACGGCTCTTACCCACTGCCGGCGCGTCCCAAACAGTGTGCCTTGCCGTTCTCTCCCAAGCATCGCTGGCGAGGGAGGGCCTCCCACCCCTTCTTCCTCGCTGCCATAGTGTGGGAAGATCCGGCCTGCCGCCGCCCACCTAGCGACATCCCGGCGACCCTCATGTATAACTTCCTTTGAAACCGGCCTTTCTCTACTTCTCGAGCTCCTGACGTCGCTGCATTTGTATCTTTTACTATTTCTCAGCCCCCCTCGTAGATAGGATCGATCGCTGTTCGAAAACCACCTAATTTTTACTGTTAAGAGGTAAAACTAGTTCATGCACTTGAATCTAGTAGTACTTGGATCAAACAAGGAAGAAAGGGGTGGGGGTTGGGGGAAGATTTGTTACCTGAATCTAGGACTTGGTCGAAAGAGGAAATAATGGGGGCAAAAAGTAGCAGAGACTGGCTATCCAACTGGTCTCTAGGTCTAATAGGAAAATAAAGGGAACACAGTACAAACTCAATATACACCCGATCTATTGGTTGAAAAAGGAAAGAAAGTGGGGACTGGGGGACAAGTCAACAGAGTAAGTCCAGCACTAGATTTTCTAGCCTCACACAGTATAAGGTGGCTATATACCGAACAAAAATGGGACCAACCCAAATATCCTCTTCTGATGTTTGTTGCCCCAAGCCACTCTTATGCAATGCCACAGGTAAAATGTAGCAGTTGCACTGTTAAAAGTAAGGACACGTTAAACTAATGTTGTTTTCAATGTAATGCCTCCTGTAATATGAATCAATGGCACTTTTTTCATGTCATGCTAAATTTCCCATTAAGATAAGTTGCTTCTTTTCGTTAGAGATGCAACTGTCCCGGTCCGCCTACTCTCCCGTGCCCAAATACCTACTCTGTAGCAACTGTTAATGTAATGTTGCTGGTAAAATTAAGCAATGGCACCATTAAAGTAATGTTGTATCTAACGGTTGTCATAGTTAATCTTAATGCCCACACTAATATCTAGCAATGCTGCTAGAAATTGCTACTGTCCTTGTACGATTGCCATTCAGATAAGGAACATGTTTTTTTCATTTGATGCATGTTTCATCACTTGTTTGTCACCCTCCTTTCCACCTTTTTTTGTGTAAACAGAGATATACATTTCACGCTTGATCTTAGTTGAACTGCATACATGATATCCAAATTATAGTTGAACATTCCAGGAGCTTCACGACCAACCTTGATGTTGCTCAATTTTATTGCAACTAATGAAGAAGAAGCTCTGTGGGTTTCATTTTCTGATGGAAATGGAACCGGGGCTGGAGCCCTTTTCTTGAAAAAAGAAGAAGAAGAAGCTGCTAGCTCACGGGACATTGCTTCATTTTAGGTGAACTGCACCAAAAGGTCCCATGAATTGAATCATCCATGTTGGTGACTGGTGTCATCCCTTCTACGATGGCGTTGACTGCAGATATGGTTCCCATCACGAGGTATGTTTCTTTTTGGTCTAACCATTTGCCAAAGCTCCTGCATGTTGATCCTGCTCTTGTGCTACTGTTTTCGCACTGCCATGATAAAGCAGTAATGTTATTATTTTGCACCATAATCTAATGGCACTATTAATTTGAGGCAATGTTTTGGCACCGCTAGTGCCACTATTTTTTTATATATCAAAATAGGGGGTTCCCTCTGATTTCATTAAAGAAACCCGACCATAGAGAACCATTATCCGACAACATCTCAGTGTAACCGGGCAGTTATGCAACTACTATTGGAACGACTGAGTACTAGCAGGAGACAAGTTCGCCACATAAGCTAGGCAGGTAGGGGGATGCAGCACCAGCTTGACCAAGTTTGGATTACAACCCAAATGCTACCACAGAAACATTAGGGGGAAGATAGGGACTGAAAGAGGCAGCTTCAGCATCCCAGTCTAAGCACCCCCGGCCTTCATCCTTGCGATGCACGGTACACCTCGTTTGCCACCTGCTCGACCCTAGTGTCACTGATAAAATGAAGTAATAATACAGTTAAAATAGAGCGGGTGTCCTCTCTATCATTTCATTTCCAATGTAGATAAAGAAAGTGCTTCTCTTCGTTAATGTATGTTTCATCAACTAGTCCCATTGTTAATGTTTAAGCGTTTCTGCAAACTGGGGTGCTTAATATTAGTTGATCTGCACAAAAATAGAGATTTGAATGTCTCAAGGCCCCTCCTTGTACTACCGCAGTACACCGATGTTCATCACTGGCAGAAGGTGTATCGGGGAGACTTGGGATGATTTCCAGCATGAGGCGTGGTGTACCGTATGAGGCGTCGCAGGGCCCATCTCGCCCTTGCAGCATGGCATACTATGATACTATCGCAATATTTTCTTCTATTTATTTTTGCAGGTTTCATCAACTAGTGCCACTATAATGTAATCTTTCTTTTTCATTATCTGTGCAAACAGGGTTATTCAGCTGCATTTTGGTGGAACTACACAAATGTATGGATGGAACCGGCATATATGCAGAGTGTGAGGTGTGACAAGTATTACCGACACCAACCATGCTCCATGCACGCATTGGCATCCACCACCACCAGTGGGATGTGTGGCGCTCTCTGTGGACGGATCTTTCTCTCCAGCAAATCCTCTAACCAAATACTAGTAGCTTATATTGGCAATTTTCTAGGGAGTACTCTTTTCTGAAAGAAGCACCAATCTATTTTTCTCTATTTGTACACAGTGTCACAACTTTGACCCAAAGGTCCAGAGCTATTTAAGGGTGATTTGCATAGTACTCGAAGACTGATTGTAAGCATAATTTTCATTAGCTGTCACACTGATTGTAAGCATGAGCAGGTGGAAGATTAGGTTAGTGCAAAGCATACCTTAAACCCTACCGTCGTCGTTGAAACGAGGCGACCGTCAAGGGAACCATGGAGAACAGCGGGGAAGCGACGTCGCGCCATCCTGCCTCCTCTTGCGGTGGGAGAACGAATACTCATGTGGCTCCGGTTGGCTTTGCACCCTCACGAACGACACACCGTACTCGATCGATTCCTTATCCTCTGGGTGCTCGAAATTCGACCTATACGCCCACCACCTCCGCCTGACTTTCACCTCGGGCGAATCTGTCTGCTCCATCGCCCAAAGGAGATACTCGATGAAATCGAAGGACTACGGCATGACTGCCACCGAGGAGTACATGTACATCGCCGCCGTCTCGCTCTTTCGCATACATTGCCACATGGCCCTCACCGTCCTCGTAATCTCACACTCATTGTCAAACCAAGTAAGGATCTCCTTCAACCTGGCTAACTTTGCCTGGTCGCCGCCGGCGGTCTGCCTGATTCGCTGTTGCATCCTCTCCATAAATGTCCTTCTGAGTGGTCCGGTGCTAGCTTTGGAAGATGGGAGGAGAGACGGTGGTCTTGCAATAGAGAAGAGGGAGAGGCGAGATGGTAGTTTTGGAATGGAAATGATGGAGAGGAGAGGAGGTGGTTTTGCAATGGAGAAGAGGGAGGCGACACGGTGGATTTGGAATGGAGATGATGGAGACGAGAGGAGGTGGTTTTGCAATGGAGAAGAGGGAGAGACGAGAATGTGGTTTTTGAATGGAGATGATGGAGAGGAGAGGAGGTGGTTTTGCAATGGAGAAGAGGGAGAGGAGCGTGCGGCAGCGATTTAGGATTGGATGAGAGGGCCGGCGCGCTGTGACTGGATCAAAATCAAAATCAATTTACCCTTCAATTAAGAAAGCGACCCCACATTAACTAGTCTCCCTTTTATTCTGGTTCATAATTGACCATGATTTTTGCAAATAAAATATATGTTATACGTTGCAAAAATAATATAATCTGAAAGTACATTCAGATACGAACCAAACGATGCAATTTTTGGTGATATGCATTCAGATTTTGCTTGTCAAATATAGTATGTGATCAAACTTTGACCCAAAATACGCAAAACAAAAAATACTTCCAAGACCAGCGCAGCTCTTCCGCTCTTCTCCTCTTAAACCACCGCCGCTCCTCTCCTGTTCCAATCTAAATCCAGCGTTGCTCCTCTCCTCTTCCATTTCAAAACCACCGCCCCTCCTCTCCTGTTCCAATCCAAAACCAGCGTCGCTCCTCTCCCATTCTAATCCAAAACTAGCGCTGCTCCTCTCCTCTTCCATTCAAAAACCACCGTCGGCGAGTGAAGGTGCTGTGGAGAAGTAGATCGATGGAGGAGTACAACCGATACGTGAGGATCGCAGACGGCGACCCTGTGAGGCTAGCTAGGATGTTGGAGATACAGTCTTGGTTTGACAACAAGGACCAACTAGCGGCGACAGTGACATCCATGGCCAAATATCTGCAACAGAGCGAAAAGGTGGCGATACTCCCGGAGGCAGTCGCGCAGGAGTACATAGAGCTGCTCCTTTGGGCCATGGAGCAAATAGATTCACCGAATCTGATCGTGAGGGAGTGGTGGTGGGAGTATTGACCCCAGATGGAGCATCCACCAGAGATTGAAGGATCGAGCATCTACAGGGTGTCGTTTGTGAGGGTGTCGTGCCAGAGCGAGCCGGTGGAGTCTTCGTCGACTGAACCCAACTGCAAGAGGAGAAAAACAGTTGGCCCGACGATGCTTCCCCGCCATCCTCTCCCTCGCCGTTCACATCATCTCACGGGGCGGCTGTCTACCGCCGAGGAATAGGAGGGACTGCCCCCCCCCCCCTATCGCAATAGTCGGGCAGGTTGTGAATTGTGTTTTGTGTTGTGTATTTTGAGAGTACTTTCAGATATGAATGTCTTTTGAATTTCAGATTTGTAGTATTGAGCATATGAAGTATTTTATGAATTCTAGAGATCTATTTTTAGCACTTAAAAAATGTAGTTTCATAGGAGTATAAAAGTGCAGACAATGTGATTCTCAGAGAAGAAACTGCAAGTTTCAGTTTCGAATAAGAAACTCCAAGTTCAGTTTCAGATAAGAAACTGCAACTTTCAGAGGCAGAGCATTTATATTAACACGGCCTTTTCAAACAATGTTAACATCATGTTGGAAGTTTTATTCATGGTCGAAGCTGGAACTACCAGCCAGTTAACATCATGTTGATCATCATTCATGCATAGCACATCTTCATATGATGCACAGTCAAAAAGATATGCTATTTTCAAAATGCCCACACAATGTCGAGTGTGCGAAAAACAGAGAAAACGAGGGACGAAGTTTTGGCAAGTGTTGGACGTGGTGTGCGTAGATGACAATTGGGACCCACATGTCAATAAAGGCAGAGGCAAAATTTTTGGAGATATTTTCTCTGCACAGGTGGAATCGAACCCGGGCAGAACAGCTGTCGGGTAGTTTCACTCGGCCACTAGGCTAGTTCAGTTGTTTCATTACTAATAAGACACTTCCTCTGAAGGTGATCTCCTCCTGCGCCTTTGTGCGCTCGCCGCGACGCCGCTGTCTGCCGTTGTGAATATGCTGAACAAATGAGAGGAATCTGGAGAGGATTATATATGGAGAGGCGGACAGTCGGGACCCACCAGGTCTTTGGCCGTACGCAAGAAAGTGCCTCATCGAAAAAATACTTCCTCCTAATTCTATACTGACGTTGGGGCCCACGGGTTTGTCAACATAGTTACATTTTTTAGGTGCTTCAACGTAGTTACTATCTCTACTCTTATAAAAAACGAAGTTGGTGATGATGGTGTGCCTGCCATCCTGCAATATAGGCCGTCCGATTTATATCTGACAGATAGGAAGGAAACAATGGTAATTTTGCAAAAAGATACCCACACCCCTCTCTAGATTTGCAAATAAGGCCTTCCCTCGTTCAACCTTTTCTCCCACAAGATAAACCACTCATACAAATGCATCTTGATGTGTGCAACGCATGGGCATCTTGCTAGTAGGATATAAATTCACAATGAAGTCGTGGAGCTGGCAGGTATCATTTATTATCAGTGGGGCAGCAAGTATCGACTGGATTTTGGGTTGCCCCGTCTAGGCTTTCTTTTTTAACATGCGCAGCCTACGACCTCGGATGGGAGGTCCACAGGCATGCTTGTATTTTCTTGAGGGCCGTCATGTATCGACCGGCCTATGCACCTCCCATCCGAAGTTTTATTTTTCCTGAAACACCGGCAGCCCAATTTATGTATTTTTTTGAAGAAAATGCAGAGGTCTATTCTATTTTTCTATATAAGAATAGGAACGCCTGTTCCAACTTATGTTTCCCTTCTAACTATATTATTAATATTTAAATTATTTTATATGTTATTATATATTATTGTTATTGTCATCATATATTTAACAGATACTTACATATGTAAGAAAACAATATCCCACATCTTACTAACTTATAAAAATAATTTCTTAACAATAAAATCCTAGATTTTTTTGGCAACGAAAATCCTGGTGATTGTGTACAAAAGCTTGGTAAGATTTAAGGACCAATGTAATAATAAATCACTTATTATATATATATAACAAAATGCTCAGGCCCTGTTTATTTCTTGATAACATTGCTGTACCCACCCCAACATTATAATTAGAATCAACCCAACAAAATCGTGTATTTCGAGAAAGTGCAAATGGCCTATATTTTTTAGGAAAAACATAAATGGGCCGCATGGACGCTACATTATTTGTTCACCCAGCCCAGCTAATGGACTATAATTCAAAAAAAGAGATCAAATTAACTATAAATTCTACCCCGCAAAAAAGACTGTAAATTCTAAAAAAATGGTTGAATACGTGCCACATTTTTGGAGGCTGAAATGTGGGCCAACAGGTCGAAGCCAATGCAAGTCGTTGTCAACTTAGTCAACAAATGATTCTGACATTGTTAACCGTTGGATTTACATCCAAAGACCGACATCCATCTTCAATCTCTCGTCTTCTTCCTCCAGCGCCACCGGGACCACCTGCTCCCGCCTCCTGCTGATAGCAGCTCTACTTAGCACGCTTCGCTGTGAAGCGCTACTCCATCGTTGGTCAGGCCATCCCTCCACCCCTCCACACCTCCTGTTCTTCTCCACCGACTGCCGAACCACACCGCACCAGAACCAGTTAACCCTCGTACACCTCTCCGTCTGTGACTCTACTCTCGCGTCTTCCCATCTCCGGCTTGTTGTTGTCCAGGGCCTCGCCGTCGTCCATCACCTTGGATGCGCTCGGTGCGGAGTGGTCAACATGGTCAACGAACGACACCATTAGAAGTAGACTGTGTGTGAGGAGGCTGACGGTTGGGTCCACGGCCGCACACAAGGAAATGCCTCCTTATTACGCGCAAAATAATTATTCCTCCACCTGACAGCTGGGACCCACCGGAAGGGCCTCTGTATTTCACGAAAAATGCATTCCCACCGCTGACAGGTTGGACCCACCAGCTATATCTTCGCACGCAAGGAAGTGCCTCCTTATTACGCACAAAAAATTGAATACCCCCCAGCTAACTGGGACCCACAATAGTGGGAGGCTGACTTGTGGGCCAACTAAGTTTACGGGGACGAAGGGCTTTGTCAACTTAGTCAATATGAACGATTCTAGCTCCAGTGACCGTACGATGTCCATCCAACGGCCGTAGTGCTTCTTCAACCTCTGGTCTTCTTGCTCCAGTCGCCCAAACCAGCGCCGGTTGTGCCTCGTGCTCCTACATCCCGTGGCCGGCTGTGATGCCGCGGAGGCCTCACCGCCCCCTACTACTCCTACCGCTGGCCAGGCCATCCCTCTACTCACCCACACCCCCTATTATTTTGCGGCGACAGCAGCCTCACACCGCAGTGAACCAGTGAACCATCATACTCCTCTACGTGTGGGCATCCACTGCCGCGTCTTCCCCGGCTCCGTGTCATCCCCTTCCTAGGCCTCACCTTCATCCACCGCCCTGGTGCTCTCGGTACGGTGTGGTCAACATGGTCAAGGAATGGCTTCCATAGGATGTGGACTGTACGTGGAGAGGATGACAGCTGGGTCCACGGCCGCAGCAAGGAAGTGCCTCCTTATTACGTGGAAAATAATGATTCCTCCACCTGACAGCAGGGACCCACCAGACAGGCAAACATATTTCACGAAAAAAAATGTTTCCCCCCTGACTGCTGGGACCTATCAGCGACATATTCGCACGCAAGGAAGTGCGTCCGGGCAAAAAAAAATGATTCGCCCCCTGACTGCTGGACCCACCAGCTACATCTTCGCACGCAAGGAAGTGCCTGACAGTCGGGACCCACCTGGTTGAAGCGTACGTAGCGTTGTCATTCTGGTCGCGAACGTGTACGTATATACTGGTCCATGTAGAGGCGTGCACGTGTCGTAGTAGAGGCGCGCACATAGCATGTACACGTACATACAGCGGCCAGTGTGCAAGAAAGAAAATAGAGCCACGTACGTACATACGGACAGGGTCTCGAACGACTACTCGCGCATACGTACGGCCAGGGCTTGTGTACATGGCTGGGTCGGAACGGAGAAACAACGTCATCATCGTGTTCATGGGGAGCCAACCGGCTGGGTCAGAACGGAATGTGTCGTCGTGTTCATCGGGAGGGCTTGGACGAAACAACCGATGGAAACGAGGCCTGGCGTACCACAGAATGGAGGAGACGGCCTTGTGTTCGACCCGCCATGGTCGAAACGGGATTCTATTCATCGGGAGGGGTCTGACGTACCGCAAAACAGAGGAAACGGACCTCCTCATCGAAATGGGGGTCCTGTTCATCGGGAGGTGTGTGGCGTACCACAAAATGGAGGAAATAGACTTGTGCTGGAGCGCTACGGTCGAAATGGGGGTCCTGTTCATCGGAAGGGGTGTGGCGTACCGCAAAACGGGACTCCACAGGACACTGTTCATCTCCACCGTCGACCCCCTCCAGCCTCCACGGGCTACTGTTCATCCACCGTCGACCTCCTCCAGCCTCCACCTGCGACTATTCATCCACGGGCTCCTATTCATCCAGCCTCCACCGCGCGCTACTCCACCGGCTACTGTTCAACCAGCCCTCTCCACGGGCTCCTGTTCAACCACCCCTCCACGGGCTACTGTTCATCCAGCCCTCCACCGTCTACTGTTCATCCAGCCCTCCACGGGGTGGTCCTGTTCATCCAGCCCTCCACGGGGTCCTGTTCATCCAGCCCCAACCGGCTCGATCGAACGGGGTGTTGTTCCTCCAGAGGCAACACCACGGGGTCCTGTTCATCCACCCCCATCAGGAACTGTTCATCCAAACCCCCCAGCAATGGTCACTGTTCATCCAGAGGCAGCATCGATCGGCTTCAGTTAGCAGCAGTAGCGAAGCAATCACTCGGGTTCAGTAACGTAGCTAGTGCAATCGCTTGGGTTCAGTTAGAGCCCAACGCCTCGCTCGGGTTCAGTTAGAGCCCAACGCCTCGCACACACGCGCGTACGTGGACGAGGGAAATGTGCATCGCTCGACCCCCGACCACCCACTGTAACCGGGAACTCCCCGAAATTTTTCTCGCCCGCGCTTCTACCACGTTTTTCCGTCATGGACGGCCCAAAGAATGTCATGCAACTGCATCTCCGACCCGCCCAGGACGAAAAGCCCATTTTCTGTCATGATTTTTTGCCATAGAAGTAGGAGCCCACCACATCTATGATGATACCGGGTCTTTTCACAATTATCGTCATAGAAGTGTCATAAGTATGACAAAAAAATTCGTTCGGCCCAAAATGTCATGGATGTGTCTTTTTTTTAGTGATTGCACACGCCTTCATCTGGCTTCCCGATTCTTTTGTTCCTCCTCATCGCAAACAGTTCATTGAACTGAACCGTATGCCCTTCATCATACACGCAACTAAACCCTGAACCGTGTTTGATGCATTCGTCATTGCAAATGTTTAACACATTTCTGACGGTTTTCATACAACATCGTTTGCGATTATTGCATCACACACAGTTTCTCGAAGGGTCTCTGATCATAGTGTCGCGTTAGCAGCATCCTGCAGTAGTGTGTTCAAAGGGCCACGCCTTAATCTCTCCAACTCTTTTTTTAATTTCCTAATTCTCATATTCGGTCCCTGAGAGTTTCCCGATCCCAAGTGTGTAAATTGACATGGACTACTCTCGTATGATCAGCAAGTGAAGGTCCAATACCTTCAAGCTTTGCTTTCTCCCAAGATGCCTTCACAATTTCAGTGACCGTCTCTTCCTTCAACCACCTCACCTCAAATTGTTTAACACGCCCCTCTAGTCGTTTAATGATTTTTTCGTCCAAATAATCCATGTCCAGAAAGTTTGGGCGATGGTTAGAATGGACATGTTCTTCATTGATCACTGCCGCTCGTGGAAATTTACTTGCCCATGCCATATTACAGACCGCCCGATCAATACGCTCACGTACTTCACCTCTCCTCCGAGTGAAAATGTCACCTGTATAGCCTAAGTCATCGAGCCCACAATCCATTAGGCATTCACGGAACTCTCTCATCATACCAAGTGGTCTTGCCATACCGCCCTCTTTTTCCAAAGGGTATAAACTTTCATTAAAATCCCCCAAAAACACCCAATGGTGGTTGCCCTTACTATAAAGATTGCGAACGTCATCTCAAGATAGATGGCATTCATTCCATTTCGGGTGACCATAAAAACCCGTGAATCACCCCTAAACCACATCCTCATACATAAATACAATATCAATAAAATGGGGCAAAACATAGTTCAACTCAAATTTATCCGACTTATGATAAAACAAAGCGAGGCCACCGGCCTTACCATCACTTTCCACTATAAACATAGAGTCAAAACCTAAAACGCAACAAAGCTTATTGGCTTTACAATTATTCAAATGGGATTCAAAAAGAAATATTAAATATGCCCTTGTACACTCTTGTAGATCCACAAGCTCACGAACTACCATGGGAGAGAGCATACCACGACAGTTCCATCCTAGGGTTTTCATTTGGCACGGCGGTCCTCCTCTTCGGAGGCCGCCGATACGCCATTCTCCTTTTTCTCTTCGCCAACCAATTCCACACCTAGTAGAACATACTCTTCCTCCTTCTCGTCAATCTCCTTTGCAACATATGTAACCTCGCCCTCCTCATCCTGGACTACTTCAACTCTGCCAGTGCACACCCGCTTGGATGAGACGGTTACATCACCATATAAGATGCGCTCATAGCTATCCATTTCTTTCTCAAAGGAGAACTCTAAATCACTACCTGTCTTAGCTCTGTTTGGCCCCCCTCTCTTTTTATCTTTCTTTTTTGAGTTTCCATGCATAGGATGCTTAGTTGCATTGAATTTAAAACATAAGGCATTGTTCTTTATATCAACGCCTGCAGTAATGATCCTCGCTGCAACAACATTAGACAAAGCCTCCAGCACCCCTAGCTGGAAAGAAAGTGGCCAGCATCAGCGCCAGGCACTGGGAATTGGCTGGGCATCCCCAGCGGTTGTATACCCAGAGGCATCTGGCCCGCCAGGAGGGGCTGGTCTGGAGCAGCAGAATGCACGTGACCCTCTTGGTCATGAGTCCCACCCTAGCGAGAGACCTCCAGGGACGTTTGACCCTGTACCTCATGGCCCAGCTTGGCAAGAGCAGACGGTGCGCACGCTTGATCCTCCTCACCAAGCGACGCACCAGCCAGAGCAGGCGATGAGGCCCCCTGTGCCCGGCCCTCCTGGCCGAGCGGAAGCATAGCCTGGGGCATCCCGTTAAATGCTGCAGCAGCCGCCTTGTCTGGAACAACGGCCATCTTGTCGGAGACCATGAGAGCACACACAGTTGAGGCCACCTTTACAACGTCCATGGCCTTGGTAGTTTTGTTGGTGTAGTCGATTCCAGCGATCGAAGGTCTCTCGCCACGAGAAGAGCTCCCAAAACTAATTATTCTTCTACCTGCACCTTGGCCCTTCCAGTAGGCTTCTACACTCAAATTCTTAGGAAAGCTAGCTATTCTCTTCTCACTAGGAATTACAAAATCTCTCAGAAGTATGTCCTACAATCCCACAACACTCAAAGTATAGAGGTAGTTTCTCATACCGAACATCAAATGTAGCTATTTTTGGACTGCCCAAAGGAGTAAACTGTATTGTACACTTAAGAGGTTCAGGCAGTAAAACTTGCACACGCACCCGCAAGTATTTCTCGACAATGACATGATTACATTGTGACACCTCTAGTACTTCTCCCTGTTGGTCCCCAAGAGACCAACCCATATTCTCTTGTCTTGAGCTCAAATGGGAGATCGCGTACCTGGGCCCAAATGGCCATTACACCAAGACCAACCTTAGCTGGATCACCCTTGTCGTCGAACTTGGTGAAGATGATGTCGTCCCTTTTGTAATGCCATGGATGTGCCTTAAGCATGAACCGTCAGTCCCCTTCGGCGGCGAGGTTGAGGATGAATGTCCCGTCGTCGCTGGCCACCTCTTGGATGCTGACCATACCTTGGTTCTTCCATGCCGTGGCACGTAGCTCGTCGATGATGACTCGAGGACTAGCCTGAAAGGGGGTCAGAAGGCGTCCAACTACCAGATAGCCGCTAACGGCCTTGCGGGTTACCACCATGTCTATGACGAGAGGAGTGTTCCCGCCTCTGGGGTGCCTCGACGCCATTTCCCCCAAGCGGTCTGGAGTCAACGAAGTCCGAGACTCCCCATCCCCCACATTGGCCGGCGGCGAACGCAGCCCCTCCGCCAAAGCCAACACCTCACTCGAGCTCCCCATTTTGCCTTGTTCCACCTCCATTGGCCTCTATTTCTCCTCACCCCAATTTGCCATAACCCTCAACCTTGATCCCAACCCGAAGGAGGAGAACCAGTGTGCAGAACTCTAAATTTGAAAGGAGTGTATGATGGCCATGGGCACCCCCGATTGCCACAAATATAGTACCCCAAAGCCCCAAACCACGTTGCCTCTAATGCACAGGCGGAGCTCTTTACCGGATATTAATGACTATGATTCTACCGTTTCCTAACAATGCCAGTGTCAATCACTCCCTTTCCTCTAAACAAATTAAAATCATAAATTCCCAAACATAAATTCGTTGACACATGCTCACCCCATTGATTCCTTTCTCTATTTCGTAAAACAATCCAAGGCCCTACCAAAGAAACAAACAACAAAATTGAATCCCCTTTGCACAACCTGGCCGCCTCCCCTTTATCATGGGCCAGCCCATTTTACACTTTCCTTTTGCTACACTTTTTTCTCGTTAGAGTTCGAAAAATGGATGCGCACATGGGATTCGAACACACAGCCTCAATGTTCATGATAACCAACTGGGAAGCCTACATTTTGTGTTACAATGTACTTGTTTTTTCCTACTTTTTTCGTTGGTTGGTTTTCAAATTTATTTTCCTTTTTTGTTTTAGTTTTTTTCCTTTTTCTGTTTAAGTCAAATTCATGATTTTACAAATCCTTGCACTTTTTCCTTTTTTATTCAAATCTCCGCGATCATTTTTGTTCCCAATTTCGTGAACTTTTTAAAATCTCATTTTTAAAAAAAATTCATGAGTTTTTTTCAAAATCGATGGACTTTTTCTCAAACTTGATGAACTTTTCAAATTTGTGTTTTTTTCTCAAATCCATATGTAGTATGGCGTGATCTGGTAATCGACAACAGAGAAGCAAATACTGGATTCGGACTGGTGACGGAGATGAATCTAGTGGAACTCGGGCTAGTGTCGGATATATGTAGATGCGGTGGAACACGGACTTGTGGTGAATCTATGATGGAGGTGTACTCAGATTGGCGTGATGGCGACGGATATGTATGGGATGTGGACTCGGATTGGTGTGATGGCGGCGGATATATATGGGAGGTGGACTCAGATTGGTGTGATGGCGGCGGATATGTATGGGAGGTGGACTCAGGTTGGTGGTGGTATATGGCAGCGATGATTCAAATGGTGCGGTGGTGGTATATGGTAGTGGCTATGATGATGGTGCGACGGCGGCGTGACAACTTGTGAACAGAACTCGAAACTCTAAAGGACTAGACACTAAGATCAGCAACATGACACAACAATGCAACCACAAATTCAATAAAGCAAAAACAGAAAAGATTATGCAATGGCTCAGATTGGTTTGGATATGATGAACTAACTCTAATTTTTTTTGACTTTTTCGTGGACTGTAGGTATGAAGAACAGATGCGACCTAAACTACGAAAAACAGGGAAATCTCACCGAGCAACATGGAAATCTGATAGCACTTGATAGAGGCAAAGGTGTCTCGATGTTTCGATGAGATAGCTATCATTTTTTGTGGGAGTCGACTTTGATGATCCGACTACGAATGTGCGAGACGTCGCGCCTTAGCTATCGCTAAACCAACTTCCGAAGGTTATTGACCATGCTGGAGCACGATCAACCTGACCAAGAGGTCTATTTCCTGCGAGCAAACGAAGAACAACTAAGAAACTGAGATTGCAATATGAATATTGTGAATATAAGAGGAAAGCTTTATTGATGAAAGTGGGGTTCTGTGACGTCTTTATCTGGTCGTTGAACAGAAACGAAGTACGCAAGTTGCAGCTATGGTGAACTTTAATCTAAACAAAACCCAAAGTTTAAACGATGCCCTAAGGGCTGTATATATGGATGAATAGGGGGAATTTCGTGACCCCTTGGAGTAGGGGTGTGAAACAAACCCTAACTTTGTTTCCCCATGCATACGGACTCTAAAAACAGCCTATATGAAGTATTTTGAAATTACATGGGCCTAGCCCAATAATAAGGTGACGCAACACCTATATTAGCCTCTGAACGGAATTTATGAAGTAGCATCTTGTATATTTCGTCCAAGCCTACATGCACTCATTATGGTGGCTTCAAAGTCATGAAGTCATCACTTAAATCTTCGTTCTTGTCCCCCTTGCGCATGCCATCATCTCCATGCTTGATCTTGCTCCAGTGTTCACCCTTCTTTTCCAAGCTAGGCCGTTCATTTGTAAGCAAAACAAATGTATCCAATTTAGGCAGCATCATATTCGCCTGGACATTAGAATTGTTATCAAGAAATGAAAGTACCCGATAATTTAATTGGTGTGTGTGAGCTCTAGTATTTGGTCCAGTATATGTAGCTGCAGGGATCGTGGGTGTAACTGTAGTATTGATGTCCTCATCAAACTCCGTGCTATTTTCGTCTATGGCAATCACCCATTTAGTGGTGGTTCTTTCAACATGCCATTGGGCATGGTTTTCTTGCATATCATCCAATAATCTCTTGACATCCTCTATGGGCTTTCCCATGATCGTTCCTCATGTAGCTGTATCAAGCATAGTTTTTGACATATGATTCAAACCATTATAAAACATATGGAGAACTAACCATTCCCCCATTCCATGATTGGGACTGTTTCTTATAGCTTCCGCCATTCTATCCCACAGAAGCGCTAGCATCTCACGTTCTTCTTGCTTTAAACATGTAATCTGAGAATGTAATTGCATAATCTTTGCAGGTGGACAATACTAAGATAAAAAATTACTGCAACAATCAGCCCAAGAAGTAATACTGGCCTTAGGTACTGCAAGAAGCCATTCTTTAGCTTTTCCTCTTTAGGAAAAAGGAAATAGACACAGTTTCAGTGCATTGGGATCATAATCCTTTCTGTGTGTCATGTTTCATAATCCAGTGAAATTATGTAGGTGCATACCGGTATCCTCAGAAGCAGAGCCTGCAAACTGGTACTGTTGAACCATGGAAACCAAGTTCGGTTTAATCTCATACTCAGCGGCTACTACCTGAGGTTGTGCTATAGGTTCACACATGAAGTTGTTACTGGGAGTAGCAAATCTCCCAAGGTTACTAGCCATATTAATATTTTGGTTTTTCGACTAACAAGACTTGCAAGAAAAATTAAAACTTAAACTAACAACTGAAAAGTAAAGACAAAAACTGAAAAGTAACTTTAATAAAAACTCCAAACACAAAGACTAGGAACACTAAACTCCTCCCCGACAACGGCGCCACAAAAAGGACTTGATATTTCCTTTTTATTGATCTGGTATTGGAACTAAAAAGAGTATCCCGCACTTGTTTCCCTAGAGGTGACCCTGGGTTATCGAACCCATGAGAAGAAGATTCCTTTGAAGCGATGGTCTCTTTCAAGCTTTTGCCATAGTGTCAAATCCAACTTTTGACCAGATCAACAAGCAAATAGTGATTCAAACACTTATAACAAAAAGAGGTACGGGAATGACGTCTTATGCTTTCAACCTTGAATTTGCGATGGGACCAAATCTAATATTAGTTTCTACGGTGGAAGTCACCCGTCGAGATGTCCTTGTTATGGATCGAAGCGGGGGATGTGTCCAAATAACATCTTGACCGGCATGAGTCCTACATCATGAATTAGTTGTCCTATCATAGGCCATATCCATCATGCGGGGTTACCTAGATAATTAAGATAATGAAATCAAACAAGTGTTTTGGGCGTTTAATGACTACACCTCATTTCTCCCCAAGGATAGGGTCCATGTTACCCTACTAAACTTTACTGTCACTGGTGTTTGGTATAACACTTCACGGTGTCCTTGCTCCTAGCCTCATCGGTGCTCGATATCCATGATCTTGGGTACCTGCAGGGATGAAGATTGCGGACAAGACAAGAGACATCTTCTCGTGACAATTTTATTTCACACATATAGGACATTATATCAAAGTCTTCCATTGATCCTTTCAACAAATACCTCGGTTTGCAAGGCTTATGCTGTTGGGGAACGCAGTATTTCAAAAAATTTACCTACGATCACGCAAGATCTATCTAGGAGATGCATAGTAACGAGAGGGGAGAGTGTGTCTACGTACCCTCGTAGACCGAAAGCGGAAGCGTTTAGTATGATGTAGTCGAACGTCTTCATGATCCAACCGATCCAAGTACCAAACGCACGGCACCTCCGTGATCAGCACACATTCAGCTCGATAACGTCCCTCAAACTATTGATCCAGTTGAGGTCGAGGGAGAGTTCCGTCAGCACGACAGCGTGGTGACGGTGACAATGAAGTTACCGACGCAGGGCTTCGCCTAAGCACTACAAGGATATGACCGAGGTGTGTAACCGTGGAAGGGGGCACCGCACACGGCTAAAAGATCAACTTGTGTGTCTATGGGGTGCCCCCTGGCCACGTATATAAAGGTGGGGACGGAATAGGTGGCCGGCCCAAGGGGGCGCGCTAGGTGTGGGGAATCCTACTAGGACTCCCTAGTCCAAGTAGGATTCCCCTCCTCTTTCCTATTCCTAGTAGGAGAAGGAGGGAAGGAGAAGGAGGAGAGAAGGAAAGCCCCCCCAACCCTAACCCAATTCGGATTGGGCTGGGGGGCGCCACTCCTTGGCCGGCCTCCTCTCTTCCACCACTAGGCCCATGAGGCCCAATAACTTCCCAGGGGGGGTCCGGTAACCCTGGTACTCCGAAACTCATTCGAAACGACCCGAACCATTCTGGTGTCCAAATGTAACCATCCAATATATGAATATTTATGTCTCGACCATTTTGAGACTCCTCGTCATGTTTGTGATCTCATCCGGGACCCCGACAACCTTCGATCATCAAATCACATAACTTATAATACTGATACGTCCATTTTTGCATCATGCTTTTATATCGATATTTATTGCATTATGGGCTGTTATTACACATTATGTCATAATACTTATGCCTATTCTCTCTTATTTTACAAGGTTTACATAAAGATGGAGAATGCCGACAGCTGGAATTCTGGGCTGGAAAAGGAGCAAATATTAGAGTCCTATTCTGCACAGCTCCAAAAGTCCTGAAAGTTCACGGAAGATATTTCTAGAATACATAAAAAATACTGAGTGCAAGAAGTACCAGAGGGGGGTCACCCACCAGCCATGAGGGTGGGGGCGCGCCCCCTGCCTTGTGGGCCCCCTGGTGGCCCTCCAATGCCCATCTTCTGCTATATGGAGTCTTTTGTCAAGGAAAAAACCATAAGCAAGCTTTCGGGACGAGACTCTGCCGCCACGAGGCGGAACCTTGGCGGAACCAATCTAGGACTCCAGCAGAGCTGTTCTACCAGGGACACTTCCCTTCGGGAGGGGGAAATCATCACCATCGTCATCACCAATGATCCTCTCATCGGGAGGGGGTCAATCTCCATCAACATCTTCAGCAGCACCATCTCATCTCAAACCCTAGTTCATCTCTTGTGTCCAATCTTTGTATCCAAACCTCAGATTGGTACCTGTGGGTTGCTAGTAGTGTTGATTACTCCTTGTAGTTGATGCTAGTTGGTTTACTTGGTGGAAGATCATATGTTCATATCCATTATGCATATTAATACCCCTCTGATTATGAACATGAATATGCTTTGTGAGAAGTTACGTTTGTTCCTGAGGACATGGGAGAAGTCTAGCTATTAGTAGTCATGTGAATTTGGCATTCGTTCGATATTTTGATGAGATGTATGTTGTAATACCTCTAGTGGTGTCATGTGAACGTCGACTACATGACACTTCACCATTGTTTGGGCCTAGAGGGAGGCATTGGGAAGTAATAAGTAGATGATGGGTTGCTAGAGTGACAGAAGCTTAAACCCTACTTTATGTGTTGCTTCGTAAGGGGCTGATTTCGATCCATATGTTTCATGCTATGGTTAGGTTTACCTTAATACTTCTGTTGTAGTTGCGGATGCTTGCAACGGGGGTTAATCATAAGTGGGATGCTTGTCCAAGTAAGGACAGCACCCAAGCTGAAGGAAATATGCCCTAGAGGCAATAATAAAGTTATTATTTATTTCCTTATATCATGATAAATGTTTATTATTCATGCTAGAATTGTATTAACCGGAAACATAATACATGTGTCAATACATAGACAAATAGAGTGTCACTAGTATGCCTCTACTAGACTAGCTCGTTAATCAAAGATGATTATGTTTCCTAACCATGGACAAAGAGTTGTTATTTGATTAACAGGATCACATCATTAGGTGAATGATCTGATTGACATGACCCATTCCATTAGCTTAGCACCCGATCATTTAGTATGTTGCTATTGCTTTCTTCATGACTTATACATGTTCCTATGACTATGAGATTATGCAACTCCCGTTTACCGGAGGAACACTTTGTGTGCTACCAAACGTCACAACGTAACTGGGTGATTATAAAGGTGCTCTACAAGTGTCTCCAAAGGTACATGTTGGGTTGGCGTATTTCAAGATTAGGATTTGTCACTCCGATTGTCGGAGAGGTATCTCTGGGCCCTCTCGGTAATGCACATCACATAAGCCTGGCAAGCATTGCAACTAATGAGTTAGTTGTGAGATGATGTACTATGGAACGAGTAAAGAGACTTGCCGGTAACGATATTGAACTAGGTATTGAGATACCGACGATCGAATCTCGGGCAAGTAACATACCGATGACAAAAGGGAACAACGTATGTTGTTATGCGGTCTGACCGATAAAAGATCTTCCTAGAATATGTAGGAGCCAATATGAGCATCCAGGTTCCGCTATTGGTTATTGACCGGAGACGTGTCTCGATCATGTCTACATTGTTCTCGAACCCGTAGGGTCCGCACGCTTAAGGTTTTGATGACAGTTATATTATGAGTTTATGCATTTTGATGTACCGAAGTTTGTTCGGAGTCCCGGATGTGATCACGGACATGACGAGGAGTCTCGAAATGGTTGAGACATAAAGATTGATACATTGGAAGCCTATATTTGGATATCGGAAGTGTTCCGGGTGAAATTGGGATTTTACCGGAGTACCGGGAGGTTACCGGAACCCCCCGGGAGGTATATGGGCCTTAGTGGGCCTTAGTGGAAGAGAGGAAAGGTGGCCAGGGCTGGGCCGCGCGCCCCTCCCCCCTAGTCCGAATAGGACAAGGAGAGGGGGTCGGCGCCCCCCTTCCTTCTCTCTCTCCTCTTTCCCCCCTCCCGAATCCTATTCCAACTAGGAAAGGGGGGAATCCTACTCCCGGAGGGAGTAGGACTCCTCCTGGCGCGCCCTCTCCTGGCCGGCCGCACCCCCCCTTTGATCCTTTATATACGGAGGCAGGGAGCACCCCTAGAGACACAAGTTGATCCACGTGATCATATTCTTAGCCGTGTGCGGTGCCCCTTCCACCATAGTCCTCGATAATATTATAGCGGTGCTTAGGCGAAGCCCTGCGACGGTAGTACATCAAGATCTTCACCACGCCATCGTGCTAACGGAACTCTTCCCCGACACTTTGCTGGATCGAAGTCCGGGGATCGTCATCGAGCTGAACGTGTGCTAGAACTCAGAGGTGCCGTAGTTTCGGTGCTTGATCGGTCGGGCCGTGAAGACGTACGACTACATCAACCATGTTGTGCTAACGCTTCCGTTGTCGATCTACAAGGGTACGTAGATTACACTCTCCCCTCTTGTTGCTATGCATCACCATGATCTTGCGTGTGCGTAGGAAATTTTTTGAAATTACTACGTTACCCAACACAAGCACCGGTCCACCCACATATCAAATTATCAAAGTACCGAACGCGAATCATATGAATGTGATGAAAACTAGCTTGACAATAATTCCCATGTGTCCTCGGGAGCGCTTTTCTCTATATAAGAAATTGTCCGGGCTTGTCCTTTGCTACAAAAAGGATTGGGCTATCTTGCTGCACTTTATTTACACTTGTTACTTGTTACTCGTTACCAATTACCTTATCACAAAACTATTTGTTACCGATAATTTCAGTGCTTGCAGAGAATACCTTGCTGAAAACCGCTTATCATTTCCTTCTGCTCCTCGCTGGGTTCAAGACTCTTACTTATCTAAAGGACTATGATAGATCCCCTATACTTGTGGGTCATCAAATACAAATCGTCATCGAACGTTAAGCGTGCGGACCCTTCGGGTTCGAGAACTATGTAGACATGACCGATACACATCTCCGGTCAATAACCAATAGCGGAACCTGGATGCTCATATTGGTTCCTACATATTCTACAAAGATCTTTATCAGTCAAACCGCATAACAACATACGTTGTTCCCTTTGTCATCGGTATGTTACTTGCCAGAAATTCGATCGTCGGTATCATCATACCTAGTTCAATCTCGTCACCGGCAAGTCTCTTTACTCGTTCTGTAATGCATCATCATGTGGCTAACTCATTAGACACATTGCTTGCAAGGCTCATAGTGATGTGCATTACCGAGAGGGCCCAGAGATACCTCTTTGATACACGGAGTGAAAAATCCTAATCTTGATCTATCCCAACTCAACAAACACCATCGGAGACACCTGTAGAGCATCTTTATAATCACCCAGTTACGTTGTGATTTTTGATAGCACACAAGGTGTTCCTCCGGTATTCGTGAGTTGCATAATCTCATAGTCTGAGGAACATGTATAAGTCATGAAGAAAGTAATAGCAGAAAAACTAAACGATCATTATGCTAAGCTAACGAGTGGGTCTTGTCCATCACATCATTCTCTAATGATGTGATCCTATTCATCAAATGATAACACATGTCTATGGCTAGGAAACTTAACCATCTTTGGTTAACGAGCTAGTCAAGTAGAGGCATACTAGGGACACTATGTTTGTCTATGTATTCACACATGTACTAAGTTTCCAGTTAATACAATTCTAGCATGAATAATAAATATTTATCATGATATAAGGAAATATAAATAACAACTTTATTATTGCCTCTAGAGCATATTTCCTTCAGTCTCCCACTTGAACTAGAGTCAAAAATCTAGATTACATAGTAATGATTCTAACACCCATGGAGTCTTGGTGCCGATCATGTTTTGCTCGTGAGAGAGGCTCAGTCAACGGGTCTGCAACATTCAGATCCGTATGTACCTTGCAGATCTTAATGTCTCCCTCCTTTACTTGATCACGGATGGAATTGAAGCGTCTCTTGATGTGCTTGGTTCTCTTGTGAAATTTGGATTCCTTTGCCAAGGCAATCGCACTAGTATTGTCACAAAAGATTTTCATTGGACCCAATGCACTAGGTATTACACCTATATCGGATATGAACTCCTTCATCCAGACTCCTTAATTTGTTGCTTCCGAAGCAGCTATGTATTCCGCTTCACACGTAGATCCTGCCACGACGCTCTGCTTAGAACTGCACCAACTGAGAGCTCCACCATTCAATAAAAATACGTATCTAGTTTGTGACTTAGAGTCATCCAGATCAGTGTCAAAACTTGCATCGACGTAACCGTTTACGACGAGCTCTTTGTCACCTCCATAAACGAGAAACATATCCTTAGTCCTTTTCAGGTATTTCAGGATGTTCTTGACCGCTGTCCAGTGATCCACTCCTGGATTACTTTGGTACCTCCCTGCTAAACTAATAGCAAGGCACACATCAGGTCTGGTACACAACATTGCATACATGATAGAACCTATGGTTGATGCATAGGGAATGACTTTCATTTTTTCTCTATCTTCTGCAGTGGTCGGGCATTGAGTCTGACTCAACTTCACACCTTGTAACACAGGCAAGAACCCTTTCTTTGACTGATCCATTTTGAACTTCTTCAAAACTTTATCAAGGTATATGCTTTGTGAAAGTCCAATTAAGCGTCTTGATCTATCTATATAGATCTTGATGCCCAATATATAAGCAACTTCACCGAAGTCTTTCATTGAAAAATTCTTATTCAGGTATCCTTTTATGCTATTCAGAAATTGAGTATCATTTCCGATCAACAATATGTCATCCACATATAATATCAGAAATGCTATGGAGCTCCCACTCACTTTCTTGTAAATACAGGCTTCTCCAAAAGTCTGTATAAAACCATATGCTTTGATCACACTATCAAAGTGTATATTCCAACTCCGAGAGGCTTGCACCAGTCCATAAATGGATCGCCGGAGCTTGCACACTTTGTTAGCACCTTTAGGATCGACAAAACCTACTGGTTGCATCATATACAACTCTTCTTTGAGATATCCATTAAGGAATGCAGTTTTGACATCCATTGCCAAATTTCATAATCATAAAATGCAGCAATTGCTAACATGATTCGGACGGACCTAAGCATCAGTATGGGTGAGAAGGTCTCATTGTAGTCAACTCCTTGAACTTGTCGAAAACCTTTCGCAACAAGTCGAGCTTTGTAGACAGTAACATTACCGTCGGGGTCAGTCTTCTTCTTGAAGATCCATTTATTCTCTATGGCTTGCCGATCATCCGGCAAGTCAACCAAAGTCCACACTTTGTTCTCATACATGGATCCCATCTCAGATTTCATGGCCTCAAGCCATTTTGCAGAATCTAGCCTCATCATCGCTTCCTCATAGTTCGTAGGTTCGTCACGGTCAAGTAACATGACCTCCAGAACAGGATTACCATACCACTCTGGTGCGGATCTTGCTTCGGTTGACCTATGAGGTTTGGTAGTAACTTGATCAGAAGTTTCATGATCATCATCATTAGCATCCTCACTAATTGGTGTAGGAATCACTAGAATTAATTTTTGTTATGAACTACTTTCCAATAAGGGAGAAGGTACAGTTACCTCATCAAGTTCTACTTTCCTCCCACTCACTTCTTTCGAGAGAAACTCCTTCTCCAGAAAGGATCCATTCTTAGCAACCAATATCTTGCCTTCAGATCTGTGATAGAAGGTGTACCCAACATTCTCCTTTGGGTATCCTATGAAGACACATTTCTACGATTTGGGTTCGAGCTTATCAATTTGAAGCTTTTTCATGTAAGCATCACAGCCCCAAACTTTAAGAAACGACAACTTGGGTTTCTTGCCAAACCATTGTTCATATGGTGTCGTCTCAACGGATTTCGATGGTGCCCTATTTTAACGTGAATGCAACCGTCTCTAAAGCATAACCCCAAAATGATAGCGGTTAATCAATAAGAGATATCATAGATCACACCATATCTAATAAAGTGTGGTTACGACGTTCGGACACACCATTACTTCATATATCTCAATCTAGGCATTTGCTTGAAATATTAACTTCAACTCCTGGAACATCTCATATGCTCCATGATGTTCAAAACAGCGTTGAAGTCCCAATTCTAAGTTGTAAAGCATGGAACACTAAACTATCGAGTAGTCATCAGCTTTGCTTTGCCAGACGTTCATAACATCTGGAGTTGCTCCTGCAGCGGGCTTTGCACCTAGCGGTGCTTCCAGGACGTAATTCTTCTTTGCAGCAATGAGGATAATCCTCAAGTTACAGACCCAGTCCGTGTAGTTGCTACCATCATCTTTCAACTTAGCTTTCTCTAGGAATGCATTAAAATTCAAAGGAACAGTAGCACGGGCCATTTATCTACAACAACATGAACATGCAAAATACTAAGGTACTAAGTTCATGATAAATTAAAGTTCAATTAATCATATTACTTAAGAACTCCCACTTAGATAGACATCCCTCTAGTCATCTAAATGATCACGTGATCCATATCAACTAAACCATGTCCGATCATCACGTGAGATGGAGTAGTTTTCAATGGTGAACATTGATACGTCTCCAATGCATTTATAATTTTTTATTATTCCATGCTATTATATTATCTGTTTTGGATGTTTAATGGGCTTTAATATACCTTTTTATATTATTTTTGGGACTAACCTATTAACCGAAAGCCCGGTGCAAATTGCTATTTTTTTGCCTATTTCAGTGTTTCGTAGAAAAGGAATATCAAACGGAATCCAAACGGAATGAAACCTTTGCGGGGATATTTTTTGAAACAAACGTGATCCAGGAGACTTGGAGTGGACGTCAAGGAAGCAGGGAGGCGGCCACAAGGTAGGGCGGCACGCCTAGGGGGGATAGGCGTGCCCCCACCCATGTGGGCCCCTCGTAGGTCCACCGACCTACTTCTTTCACATATATATACTCTTATACCCTGAAACCTTCAGGGAGAGCCATGAAACACCTTTTCCACTGCCGCAACCTTCTATACCCGTGAGATCCCATCTTGGGGCCTTTTTCGGCGATTTGCCGGAGGGGGATTCGATCACGGAGGGCTTCTACATCTACACCATAGCCTCTCCGATGATGTGTGAGTAGTTTACCACAAACCTTCGGGTCCATAGTTATTAGCTAGATGGCTTCTTCTCTCTCTTTGGATCTCAATACAAAGTTCTCCATGATCTTCTTGGAGATCTATTCGATGTAACTCTTTTTTGTGGTGTGTTTGCCGAGATCCAATGAATTGTGGGTTTATGAACTTGATTATCTATGAATATTATTGGATTCTTCTCTGAATTCTTATATGCATGATTTGATATCTTTGCAAGTCTCTTTGAATTATCGGTTTAGTTTGGCCTACTAGATTGATCTTTCTTGCAATGGGACAAGTGCTTAGCTTTGGGTTCAATCTTGCGGTGCGTGATCCCAGTGACAGAAAGGGAAACGACACGTATTGTATTGTTGCCATCGAGGATAAAAAGATGGGGTTTATATCATATTGCTTTAGTTTATCCCTCTACATCATGTCATCTTGCCTAATGAGTTACTCCATTCTTATGAACTTAATACTCTAGATGCATGATGGATAGCGGTCGATGAGTGGAGTAATAGTAGTAGATGCAGAATCGTTTCGGTCTACTTGTCATGGACGTGATGCCTATATTCATGATCATTGCCTTAGATATCATCATAACTATGCGCTTTTCTATCAATTGCTCGGCAGTAATTTGTTCACCCACCGTAATACATGCTATCTTGAGAGAAGCCACTAGTGAAACATATGGCCCCCGGGTCTACTTTACATCATATAAGTTTCCAATCTACAATTCTAGTTTACTATCTATTTTGCAATCTTTATTTTCCAACCTATACCACAAAAAATACCAAAAATATTTATCTTATTATCTCTATTAGATCTCACTTTCGTAAGTGACCGTGAAGGGATTGACAACCCCTTTATCGCGTTGGTTGCGAGGTTCTTGTTTGTTTGTGCAGGTACTAGGCGACTTGCGTGCAGTCTCCTACTGGATTGATACCTTGGTTCTCAAAAACTGAGGGAAATACTTACCCTACTTTGCTGCATCACCCTTTCCTCTTCAAGGAAAACCAACGCATGCTCAAGAGGTAGCAAACATCACCATGTTGATCATATCTACTATATGATTCACGCTCGACCTTTCGGTCTCAGTGTTCCGAGGCAATATCAGCATATGCTAGGCTCGTCAATTTTAACTTGAGTATTCTTCTTGTGCAAAACTGGCTTGCACCCATTGTATGTGAACGTAGAGCTTATCACACCCGATCATCACGTGGTGTCTTGGCACGACAAACTGTAGGAATGGTGCATACTCAGGGAGAACACTTGTACCTTGAAATTTGGTGAGAGATCATCTTATAATGCTACCGCCGTACTAAGCAAAATAAGATGTATAAAGGATAAACATCACATGCAATCAAAATAAGTGATATGATATGGCCATCATCATATTGTGCCTTTGATCTCCATCTCCAAAGCACCGTCATGATCACCATCATCACCGGCTTGACACCTCAATCTCCATCGTAGCATCGCTATCGTCTCGCCAACTATTGCTTCTACGACTATCGGTACCGCTTAGTGATAAAGTAAAGCAATTACATGGCGATTGCATTTCATATAATAAAGCGACAACCATATGGCTCCTCCAGTTGCCGATAACTGTTACAAAACATGATCATATCATACTACAATTTATATCATCACGTCTTGACCATATCACATCACAACATGCCCTGCAAAAACAATTTAGATGTTCTCTACTTTGTTGTTGCAAGATTTACGTGGCTGCTACGGGCTTCTAGCAAGAACCATTCTTACCTACACATCAAATTCACAATGATTTTTCGTCAAGTGTGCTATTTTAACCTTCAACAAGGACCGGGTGTAGTCAAACTCGATTCAACTAAAGCTGGAGAAACAGACACCCACTAGCCACCTGTGTGCGAAGCACGTCGGTAGAACCAGTCTCATGAACGCGGTCATGTAATGTCCATCTGGGCCGCTTCATCCAACAATACCGCTGAATCAAAGTAAGACATGCTGGTAAGCACTATGACTATTATCTCCCACAACTCATTGTGTTCTACTCGTGCATGTAACATCTACGCATAGACCTGGCTCAGATGCCACTGTTGGGGAACGCGGTATTTCAAAAAAATTACCTACAATCATGCAAGATCTATCTAGGAGATGCATAGCAACGAGAGGGGAGAGTGTGTCTACATACCCTCATAGACCGAAAGCGAAAGCGTTTGGTAACGCGGTTGATGTAGTTGAACGTCTTCGCAATCCAACCGACCCAAGTACTGAACGCACGGCACCTCCATGATCAGCACACGTTCAGCTCGATGACGTCCATCAAACTCTTGATCTAGTTGAGTCCGAGAGAGAGTTACGTCAGCACGACGGCATGGTGACGGTGATGATGAAGTTACCGACATAGGGCTTCGCCTAAGCACTACAACGATATGACCGAGGTGTGTAACTGTGGAGGGGGGCACCGCACACGGCTAAAAGATCAACTTGCGTGTCTATGGGGTGCCCCTGGCCATGTATATAAAGGAGGGGCGGGCAGAGGTGGCCGGCCCAAGGGGGTTGCGCCAGGTGTGGGGAATCCTACTAGGACTCCCTAGTCCAAGTAGGATTCCCCTCCTCTTTCCTATTCCTAGTAGGAAAAGGAGGGAAGGAGAAGGAGGAGAGAAGGAAAGGGCCCCCACAACCCTAACCCAATTCAGATTGGGCTTGGGGGCGCGCGCCACTCATTGGCCAGCCTCCTCTCTTCCACCACTAGGCCCATGAGGCCCAATAACTTCCCGGGGGGCGGGGAGTCCAGTAACCCCCGGTACTCCAAAACTCATCCAAAACGACCCGAACCACTCCGTTGTCAGAATGTAACCTTCCAATATATGAATCTTTATGTCTCAACCATTTCAAGACTCCTCATCATGTCTGTGATCTCATCCGGGACTCCGAACAACCTTCGGTCATCAAATCACATAACTCATAATACAAATCGTCATCGAACGTTAAGCGTGCGGACCCTACGGGTTCGAGAACTATGTAGACATGACTGAGAGACATCTCTGGTCAATAACCAATAGCGGAACCTGGATTCTCATATTGGTTCCTACATATTCTATGAAGATCTTTATCGGTCAAACCGCATAACAACATACGTTGTTCCCTTTGTCATCGGTATGTTACTTGCCCAAGATTCGATCGTCGGTATCATCATACCTAGTTCAATCTCGTCACCGGCAAGTCTCTTTACTTGTTCCATAATGCATCATCATGTGTCTAACTCATTAGACACATTGCTTGCAAGGCTCATAGTGATGTGCATTACCAAGAGGGCCCAGAAATACTTCTTCGATACACGGAGTGACAAATCCTAATCTTGGTCTATGCCAACTCAACAAACACCATCGGAGACACCTGTAGAGCATCTTTATAATCACCTAGTTACGCTATGACGTTTGATAGCACACAAGGTGTTCCTCCGATATTCAGGAGTTGCATAATCTCATAGTCTGAGAAACATGTATAAGTCATGAAGAAAGCAATAGCAGAAAAACTAAACGATCATTATGATAAGCTAATGGGTGGGTCTTGTCCATCACATCATTCTCTAATGATGTGATCCCGTTCATCAAATGACAACATATGTCTATGGCTAGGACACTTAACCATCTTTGATTAATGAGCTAGTCAAGTAGAGGCATACTAGGGACACTTTGTTTGTCTATGTATTCACACATGTACTAAGTTTCCAGTTAATACAATTCTAGCATGAATAATAAACATTTATCATGATATAAGGAAATATAAATAACAACTTTATTATTGCCTCTAGGGCATATTTCCTTCATATGCCTCAACTCATACCTTACCGAACTAGTCACACATGGAGATGAGATCGCGGGAAGAAAACATTGAAGAACACATCTTGAGATTGATAGACTGCAATATGTTTTACAATGGTTGTGT
This sequence comes from Triticum aestivum, assembly GCF_018294505.1. Taxonomy (NCBI): domain Eukaryota; kingdom Viridiplantae; phylum Streptophyta; class Magnoliopsida; order Poales; family Poaceae; genus Triticum; species Triticum aestivum. Next base: position 223,876,925 of record NC_057812.1, on the reverse strand, counting down.
GTGATGCACGACTACAAGTATGAATGGGATGGATGAGCACTATGGTGGTGGTGCAGACGGCTATGGAGATGGCGGTGGCTAGGGTTTGGGGATGATGATGTTGATGAAGAGGCTATGCCTTCTATGCTCCGTGCTCCTCTCTCTATTGACATTTCGATGAGATCTCTTTAATGGAAGTTGTTGGGTTGGATGACCTGCCTTGGAATCCATGCCATACGGGCGCTTGTGCCGGTATGGAACGCCGTCTTTTGTGTTGTTTCTTCGCATACGTCTCCAAATGATTCCTTCCTCTTCCATTCTCCTTACATTCCATTTCCACACGTGATTTATTCCCCTTTTAGCCCATTTATTATGGAAACACATCAAAGAGAGGATTTGTGGAATCCTTTGCATTCATTAGTCATTAGTATCAATATCAGAGCCAATATCTCTTTTTAATTGAAATATCACGGTTTAAACAAAGGGGGAATGAGTGTAAAAATATCACTCATCATATTTGTGTTGGGATCAAATAGGATATTATTTTGTGCGCTGGAAGTCACCCATCGAGATGTGCTTATTACAGATCAAAGTGGGGGATGCGTCCAAATAGCATCTTGACTGGCACGAGTCCTGTATCAAGAATCGGTTGTCCTACCGCAGGCCCTATCTGTCGCACATGGTTGCCTTGATAATTAAGATAATAAAACAAGATAAGAGCTTTGGGCATTTAATTACTACACCTCATCTACCCCTAAGGATATGATCCATGTTCCCCTACCTACTGAACCTTACTGTTGTTGGAAATATGCCCTAGAGGCAATAATATTTGTATTATTATATTTTCGTATTCATAATTATGAATTTTATATTCGATGCTATAACTGTTATGATCCTGGAATATGTGATTCAGTGGAAAACTCACATGCACGTGTGGAATGATAAAACGGTTAAATAATAGATTCCTAGTCTTGCCTCTAGGACTAGCTCAAGTGTTGATTGTGATCCGGATCTTAGGATATTGTTAAGTGTAACGATAGTTCTCAAACAAAATTGAGATTATGACGTGGTAAGAATGATCATATTGAATTGACCCAAAATTAATAGTTTTTAAACGAGTTAACATTGTTTGTAATCAATTGTAATAACATGGAGTGTTAACATGTGATTTTTCTCCCTAAACCATGAGAGCATCATAGTCACTTCAAATCGCATGGTGTACTGTGGGGTTGCTCAAACATCACCTGTAACGTGGTGATCATTACGACAACTTACGGGTTCATCAGAAAGTTTGACAAGGGACTAGATAGCTCGAGAGTGGGATTTGCTCCCCCGGCGATGGAGAGATATTATTAGGCCCTCTCAGTATGAAGGCATCCATCATTGTCTGGCCAGGCACAGGTCACTACGTCACGGGGACGCCAGAACACAACAACGAGAAAGAAGAACAAAACTGGTAATGAGGATTTCGGTGTAGTGAGCATGGTGATGACTGAGGAGGATACCTATGCATCTCGGGTTTTGTGAAGTATCGTAAAGCATAGGGAAAATCGCATGATAACCAAAGGCTCACTCAAATATCATTCGTGTGCTCATAGGGATCGATTTGGAAGTCCATGGTTTCGCTGTCGGTCATTGAACGAACGGTTTCGTTCATGTCTACGAGTTACCGAACTTACCGGGTCACAAGCTTAAGGCAATCACGATCTTCTGAGTGTTAGTAGGATGGGAGTTATGAGAATATATTTGTGGAATTTTTTCATTAATACTCATAATAGTTCTGAGACAATCCGGAAGCATTTTGGGGTCACCAAGAGGATTGAGGTGAATATTGGGTAATACCGGGCATTACCGATAAATATATATATGTGGAAAATGTTTCTAAGGATGTTAAATTATATATAAATGGTCTGAAAGTATTTATATCAATTTTATATTTAATTAAATATCAACGGGCCTAAAAAGGCCAAGTGGTGGAAGGCAGCTTGGGCCACCAAGGCCCAAGTGGAGGTGGCGCCTCCTTCCCTAAAGGAAGGAGGCCAAATTGGACTAGGGGGAGGAATACTCCTGCCCCTCTTGGCCGGCGCCCCAAGGGGGACTCTTTCCCCCTTGGTGGAAGCCCTCTCCCTCCTCTCAAACCTATATAGATTTTGTCCCTTGGGATAAACAAGTTTTGGAGCCTCCTCTAGTTATTCTAGTTCTAGTTCTAGTTGGTCCCAGTTGACTAATTAGAGCTAGGTTAATCCTCTTATCCTCATAATTAGAAGACCTGTGTGGTTCTAATCTCCTACCTCTAATTCTCCGGCGATGATTATCTCTAGACGGCGAAGCGCTGCCGGATCATGAAGGTTGCATGCTTGCAACCAAGTAGAGAGGTCATGCTTTCGGTCTTCGGTTCGAGGGACTATTCGTGGGCGGTATGAGGGATCATCATCGATGGTTCAAAGGACTTCAAGTACGATCTACACTGACACGTTCTTCTTCTGTTGCAACTCGGTGATTGTTGGGGATATTAATACTGGGCATAAACCGGCCTACCTGGGCCGGATTAACTTCATCAGTAGATCAAAGGTGTTAAAGCCTAAAGAGGCAGATAAAGGCCCAGGGCCCGTAGTCGGTTTACAACATGTAGCCGTACATCGACGTTTGTGCATATACTTGTACTGTAAGTTAGGAACAAGGAGGGACCAACCCGGATACGAGTATGAACCGGTGTTGGGACTCTTTGAACCGGCGGGCGTCACCCGTGTATATAAGGGGGTGACCTGGCGGCGGTTCAGGGACGACAGACAACAACTCGAGACATAGGCGAAGCTTGTTTGCTCCCTAGTCATCGAAACCCCATCAATTCCATCACAACTAGACGTAGGCTTTTACCTTCCTTGAAGGGTCCAAACTAGTATAAACTCTCTTGTGTCCTTGTGTCCGCTTCAACCCCTTCAAGCTAACCCGTCGCGATGGCTCCACGACTAAGTCCTTTCTCTAGGACATCTGTCGTGACAAAACCATGACAGTTGGCGCCCACCGTGGGGCGATCGCACGATGGTTTCCGGTTCTTGGAGGGCCGCTTTGAAGGACTCGAGGGCTATGCTGTAGGCCGGATGACTAAGAGTCGTCGCGGCAGGCTCTACATCGACGACGCAGGCTGGGGCCCCGAGGCCGGCTCAGTTGAGTACGGGTACCGGGTCCCCTTTGGTAGCATTCATGTTTTCATTGGTAAGGTCGGTGAACCGGGCCCTGAGCCGGACATTTGCACCGACCTCATCGAGACGGCTCAGCGTGCGCAATCCGCCCGGGTTAAACCGGCCATGAAGTGTGCCTTCGTGGGAGTCATCCATGGAGGAAGTCATGAGGACGGATCGGGATTTCGCGGGGCGACTGTCATTTGTTCCGGTGACGAATCTTCGACCGGAGAAACCGAATCTCTTTATCAGCTACAAGATGGCCGGATTGGGAGCTGTTCCGATGGCGACAGTATTCCAGACCCCTCTGATTTGCCCAACCGGGTTGGAATATTCATGGCCGGAACACAAGCAGCACTTCATTCTTCGACAGCTGCGGCAATGATTTCCGGTTCAGCAGCAGCGATGGCGGCTCAGGTTCTATCAGAGCTATTTGATGCGTTGGCTGTGCTTATGGCGGAAGTTAATCCGCCAGATCAGGACATTCACAATATGGAGATTGCAAGGGTAAAGGAATAGATCACCCAGGCCAAAGCGGATCTGGCGGCTGAGGACACCAGGATGGCCGCAGAGCAGGCTGCTTTAGAAGCACAGGCCTACAGGCTTATGTTAGACCAGAGCGCATCACATGAAGTCATGACGAGGAAGCACCGATCCCGCTTACCTCCGGTTTTCGAGGCCAGAGACCTTTTCAACACTCCAGGGCCAAGAGCCGGCAATCCGCTGGAGGGGAACCGGGCAGAAGCCCCTGGGACCAGTGCACCGGTTCAGCCTCGATAGATCGACCCGCCTCGTCAAAACACCGTTGTACCTCAGGCTGCTTTAACACCCCCGGGTCACTACTCCAACCCAATGGACAATCTTGTTGCCGCTGCTACACGGCTGGAGGCCATTCCAATTGAAGGTGACTCGCCACAGGCAGTAGAGACACGGCGGGTCAAGGAACTTCTGAGGACCGCTTTGGCCCAACAGGAAGCATACTCGTACAGCCGCTACCGGATCCACTCGACCCCTTGTCCAACCCGGAGCTATAACAGACATATGGATGAACTGGCAGTGTCGAGTAATGAACGACATGGGGCACCCCGGGACAACAACCCAGCGGGTGGTGCTGATGACGCTCAGGGAGTGGTGGACCGGCCCGCGCGCGCAGGGAGGTCGAGTTAGCCGCACAGCATCAGGCTCGGCAGCTCACGCCGGTTCATCCAACCACCTTGACTGAACCTGGTGTTACTTCCAGTTCTTTGGGGGTGCCTTGCCTTATCCCCGCTTTACGTAACGTGCGCCTGCCCAAGGATTTCAAGGGCCCGCGCAAGGTACCAAATTACACGACGGATCAACCTCCAGAGACATGGGTGGAGAGCTACGAGATGGCCATGGAGATGCTCGATGTGGATGACGCGGCGTGTGCAAAATACTTCACCATGATGCTCGAAGGAACGACCCGTACTTGGTTAAAAAGCTTACCAGCTAATTCTATCAGTTCATGGGCCCAATTACGGGCCCGGTTTATCAGCAATTTCAAAGATACCTGTAAATAGCCTATGTCGATAGTGGAGTTAGCTGCATGCATCCAGGAGGAAGGAGAATCAATGACTCATTGGGTGCCCCGGGTTTCACAAGTGTTGCACTCCTTAGACCGCATCAACGCTGACACCGCAGTATTAACCCTAGAGGGCAACTGCTGGTTTGGACCCCTGAAGCTGAAGTTGGGACGGATGAAGCATCATTGCACCAACATGGGGACTCTCATGGCCGCTTTGGTGAAATATGTTGATTCTGATAGTACCAAGGATCCCGAATCTGATGATGAAAAGATAGGGAAGGGAAAGAAGAACAACAGCTCCAAAGGTCAGCAGCATCATTGGGTAGGCAATGGCGGAGGAGGCAAGCGTAAAGCGGACGGTAACATGGACTTTGTGGCTAATACCAACGCACAGAACAATGGCCAGCGACGCAAGGGTAGGCCAAGAAATCATAGTGGGGCGCCCAACCCTAACCCAAACCGCCTAAACTATCTACTAAGCCAGCCCTGTCCAAAACATGGGACGAAGGAAGAACCAGCAAACCACCTTTGGAAGGATTGCTTTATTATGCAGGAGTTCAAGAATTCTAATAATTTCCGGTATGATCGTGAATCTGGCGATGGCTCAGGGTCCGGGCCGGGTTACGGTGGAGGAAGTTCCGGTTCAGGGTTTAATGGTAATCCGGGCGGAAATAATGGTCAAAATAATCGGAACAACCAGGGTGGTTACAACCAACAGCAGCAGCAGCAGCAGTCGGGTCACCAGAGCAACTCAAAGCAGTTGAGTGGTGGACAGTACCATGTCTTTACCACTAGCTTGGACAAGCGAGACCAGAAGGTTCAGAGGCGGGCAGTCAACTCTGTTGAACCGGCCATACCCCGTTATCTACGTTGGTCTGAACAGCCGATCATATGGAGCAGAGAAGATCACCCACCCCACGTCGATAATCCGGGTCAGTTGGCTCTGGTGGTGGCGCCTCAGGTGGGAGGTTATAAGTTTACCAAGGTGCTCATGGATGGAGGGAGCAGTATTAACATCCTGTACTATGAGACCTTCCGACGTATGGGGCTAACAGATAAGAATCTCAAACCGTCTAATACAGTATTCCACAGTGTAGTGCCTGGCAGATCAGCATATCCCGTTGGTAAGATAGCTCTGGAAGTGGCCTTTGGGGATGATCATGATTCTAGGTCGGAGACATTAACATTTGAGGTGGTGAAAATCCAAAGTCAATATCATGCCCTGTTTGGGCGGCCGGCATATGCCAAGTTTATGGCTCGGCCCTGTTATGTATATTTGCAGCTCAAGATGCCGGGTCACAAGGGGACAATAACGGTTCATGGAAGCCGCAAAATCACTTTGGAATGCGAGGAAGGAGTTGCGGCTTATGCAGAGTCGGTTTGTGCCACCGAGGAATTGAAGTACTATAAAGACAATGTTGATCCGGCGGACATGACTCTGTTGAAGAAGCCAACTATGGAGCATGATCCGGCCCTGAAGTTCAAATCGGCAGTAGAGACTAAGCTTGTTGATTTCGTACCTGGCGATTCGTCCAAGCAGTTCAGCATCAGTGCCAACTTGGATCCAAAATAGGAAGGTGCACTCATCGAGTTCATCCGTGAGAATCGGGACATTTTCGCATGGAAACCTTCTGACATGCCAGGTGTACCGAGGCAACTCGCTGAGCACACACTTAATGTGGATCCTAAATACAAACCGGTGAAACAGTTCCTCCACCGGTTTAACGAAGAAAGGCGCAAGGCGATTGGAGAAGAGGTAGCCAGGCTCTTAGCAGCTGGCTTTATTATTGAAGTTTTTCACCCTGAGTGGCTTGCCAATCTGGTGCTGGTCCTCAAGAAAAACGGCACCTAGCGCATGTGTGTGGATTACACAGATCTTAATAAGGCTTGTCCAGCAGATCCTTTTGCCCTCCCCCGTATTGATCAAATTATTGATGCTACAGCGGGTTGTGAGCGTCTAAGTTTTTTGGATGCGTATTCTGGCTATCATCAGATCAAAATGGCAGTTAAGGACCAGGAGAAGACATCATTTATAACTCCCTTTGGAGCCTTCTGCTATGTGTCTATGTGAAAGTGCAACTATCCCTAGGTGGTTTTGGTAATTCATAACAACATATATCTCATTGAGCTAATGCTATTCCAAGATGATTATTTCAGGAAAGCTCAATGATTGGCATGGCATGGATGTGAAAGTGGAACCCTCAAAATGCTAAGGACAAAGGATTGGCTCAAGCTCAAAAGCTCAAGACTCTTCATTTTATATTTTAGTGATCCAAGATCACATTGAGTCTTTAGGAAAAGCCAATACTATCAAGGAGGGATGAGGTGTTGCTTAATGAGCCTCTTGCTTCATGTGCTTAGTGATGTGCTCCAAAACCCTCAACTACTTTCCCATATCCACATATGACCTAAACCCTAAGCCAAACTCGGTCCTACCGATTCTTTCTATCCGGCGCCACCGAGTTTCATTTGTCATAAGCCACTGCCAAACCCTAGCAATTCAGTTCTACCGATAGGGATCTCGGTCTCACCGAGATGGGATTGCAAACTCTCTGTTTCCCTTTCGTAACTTTTCGGTCTCACCAAAAGAGCGAATCGGTCCCACCGAGATTGCAATGTAAATTCAGTGTTTCCTTTTTGTAACTTTTCGGTCTCACCGAAAGAGCAAATCGGTCCCACCGAGTTTGCCTGACCAACTCTCTGGTTAGCTAATTACCAAAATCGGTCTCACCGAGTTTGTGTAATTGGTCTCACCGAGATTACGTTATGCCCAAACCCTAACCATATCGGTCCTACTGAGTTGCATGTTAGTCCCATCGAAAATCTCTAACGGTCACTAGGTTTACCTTTTCGGTCCGACCGAGTTTTTTTATTCGGTCCCACCGAGATTGGAAAACTGTGTGTAACAGTTGGATTTTGTGTGGAGGCTATATATACCCCTCCACCTCCTCTTCATTCGTGGAGAGAGCCATCAGAACACATACACAATTCCAACTCATATGTTCTGAGAGAGAACCACCTACTCATGTGTTGAGACCAAGATATTCCATTCCTACCATATGAATCTTGATCTCTAGCCTTCCCCAAGTTGCTTTCCACTCAAATCTTCTTTCCACAAAATCCAAATCCTATGAGAGAGAGTTGAGTGTTGGGGAGACTATCATTTGAAGCACAAGAGCAAGGAGTTCATCATCAACACACCATTTGTTACTTCTTGGAGAGTGGTGTCTCCTAGATTGGCTAGGTGTTACTTGGGAGCCTCCGACAAGATTGTGGAGTTGAACAAAGGAGTTTGTAAGGGCAAGGAGATCGCCCACTTCGTGAAGATCTACCGCTAGTGAGGCAAGTCCTTCGTGGGTGATGGCCATGGTGGGATAGACAAGGTTGCTACTTCGTGGACCCTTTGTGGGTGGTTGCTTCTTCGTGCACCCTTTGTGGGTGGTTGCTTCTTCGTGGACCCTTCGTGGGTGGAGCCCTCCGTGGACTCGCGCAACCGTTACCCTTTGTGGGTGGAGCCCTCCGTGGACTCGCGCAACCATTACCCTTTGTGGGTGGAGCCCTCCGTGGACTCGCGCAACCGTTACCCTTCGTGGGTTGAAGTCTCCATCAACGTGGATGTAGGATAGCACCACCTATTCGAACCACGGGAAAAACATCCGTGTCTCCAGTTGCGTTTGAATTCTCCAAACCCTTCCCTTTACATTCTTGCAAGTTGCATGCTTTACTTTCCGCTACCAATATACTCTTTGCATGCTTGCTTGAATTGTGTGATGATTGCTTGACTTGTCCTACAATAGCTAAAATCTGCCAAGAACTAAAATTGGGAAAAGGTTAAGTTTTTATTTGGTCAAGTAGTCTAATCACCCCCCCCTCTAGACATACTTTCGATCCTACAAGTGGTATCAGAGATTTGGTCTCCATTTGCTTTTATCTTCATAGCTTTTGGTGGTCATAGCCTTGGTTTCACAACCTAGGAGAGTATGGCGTCTAGCGAGGGAAATTATGACCGTAGAGGTCCTTACTTTGATGGTACTAATTTTGCTAGTTGGAAGCATAAAATGAAAATGCATATTCTTGGACATAACCCCGCCGTTTGGGCTATTGTGTGTGTTGGTTTGCAAGGTGACTTCTTTGATGGGAAAGAACCAAACCGTGAAGCTACCGCGGATGAGTTGAAGATGTTGCAATACAATGCTCAAGCTTGTGATATTCTCTTCAACAGATTGTGCCCCAAAGAATTCAACAAAATCAGCCGTCTTGAGAATGCAAAGGAAATTTGGGACACTTTGATTGATATGCACGAAGGTACCGACTCCGTCAAGGAATCCAAGTTGGATGTGCTTCAAAGTCAACTTGACAAGTTCAAAATGAAGGATGGTGAAGGTGTCGCTGAAATGTACTCTAGGCTTACTCTCATCACAAATGAGATTGCCGGCTTAGGAAGTGAAGAGATGACCGATAGATTCATCATCAAGAAGATTCTAAGAGCCTTGGATGGAAAATATGATAACGTGTGCACATTGATCCAAATGATGCCCAATTACAAAGATCTCAAGCCAACGGAGGTGATTGGAAGAATTGTTGCTCATGAGATATCACTTAAGGATAAAGATGAACTTCACAACAAATCAAGTGGTGCCTACAAAGCCTCATGTGAAGCCCCTACATCATCAACTGAGAAACAAAACTTCAATGAAGAATTGAGCTTAATGGTGAAGAACTTCAACAAGTTCTACAAGAGTAGAAGCAAAGATAGAAGCTTCAAGTCAAGGTCCTACAATGACAAAAGATCTTCTAGTCGAGAGCGAAACTACTACAGTTGTGGAAGACCCGGACACTATTCCAATGAGTGTATGGCTCCATATAAGAGAAGAGAAGATTCTCCAAAAAGAAGAAGCAAAGAATCACCACCAAGAGAGAGAAGGAGTAGAGTTGATCGTTATGAACGAAGATACTCACGGAGAAGCAAGGATTCGGAAAGGAAGGAAAAATCATCAAGGAGCTACACAAAACGAAGACATCAAGCTCATGTTGGTGAATGGGTATCCGGCTCCGACTCCGACAGCCACTCCGAGAGAAGTTATCACTCTGACTCCGAGGATACTCAAGATGAAGGTGTTGCCGGTCTAGCACTTGTGTCAACCAACTCCTACGACATATTTGACTCACCAAATGAAGGAATTGGAAGATGCTTCATGGCCAAAGGTCCTAAGGTAACACACCCCGAGTATGTTGATTTCAATAGTGATGAAGATGACTTGTTAGGTGATGATTTGCTTGTTGACAACTCTAGTGATGAATACTATGATGAAACGTCAATTAATCATGCTAATCAAGATAAAACGAATGACAATGATAAGGAGAAGATTGAGGCTCTAACTAAAGAACTAAACACTCTTAAGTTAGCTCATGAAACTATCTTCGAAGATCATCGAGAACTTTTAAGAGCTCATGAGAAATTACGCTTTGAAAAGCTCAATCTTGAGCAAGAGCATGAGTTCTTAAAAGCAATCAATGATGATCTCCGCAAGAAAAGTTCTTCTTACATTGCCAAGTGTTTACTCTTATCCACTTACATGCCTCAAGTCAAGTCTAGTAACAAGAACAAGAAAGATTCTTCCTCTAGCAGTAACAATGATCATGCTAAATCCAATATTGTTGCTTCTAGTAGTTCTCTTGATTCCACTAATGATTCTCTTAGCCAAGTTACACTTGAGCAAGAAAATAGCTTATTGAAGGGAATTATAGAGAAAGGAGTGTACAAAAGCCTTGCCGGGAGTAAGCAATTCGAGGAAATTGTGCGCAAGCAAGGAATGCACCGGAAGAATCAAGGTGTTGGTTTTGAACAAAATTTCAATGCCAATGGAGTTGAGCGGGAAGAAGATCAATACCCCAAGACAAAGTTTGTTCCTCAACAAGAAAAGTATGATACTTCTTTCAAGGGGACACAAGCTCAAGATGATCTTCCACCACAAGACTACAAGCAAAAAGGCAAGGACAAGCTTCAAGAGGAAATTGATGCATTTGAAGAAGCTCATAAGACCTTAGTCAAGTGGATTCCCAAGACTACTTCAAGTTCCACTTCATCAAGTACGACTACAACTCCAAGGATTCCCATCAAGATGGTGTGGATCCAAAAGAAGAAGAACTAGAGAGTTCTTGAGGGTGACTCCGCCAACATACTTCACTCTTATCATTTTGGCAAGAACAAGTGCAATGAACTTCCACATCTTGCACTAGTTCAAGGAGTCACAAACCCTCTTGTTGGTAAGACAAGGGACAAGGTAACCTAAAAGTTTTCATGGACATCATCTTGTGTGTGCATCACTCTATGTCTATGGATATCCTTGTTTGTTCCTTGCGGGACTAACCCATGTAGGTATTGAAAGTGCAATTCACTCAAAGGGATAGCTCCAAGTGATCTACATCAACATTGAGCATCCACATCTTCAACATCTACATGAAGTCATCATCGACAAAACCCGAGGTTAGTTCATCCATCTAAAGGGGGATATCACATCTAGGGGGAGCTTTACTCTAAGACTTGAGCTAAAGCAACTCTAAAGATGTGAAGACAACAATGCTTTATGTAAAAGTGGTAACCCCACTTGAGCTTAAACGATGAGTGTGACCTATGATCAAGTGTTCTCACTTGACTCCTAAGTCAATATACTCATATATAGATGACCTTGTCATCACAAATTGCTTGCTAGATGCTAGAATTGGTTGTGCATGCATTGTCACATATTTCATTTGCCATCTTATTGTGTGAGCATGCTGGTTGCATATTTTACTCATTCGAGGACATCCACTTGTTGTTTTGATTGTTTGGTTTTATTTCCTTTTGCCAAGTGGATGGACAAGAATGCCTAAGAACCTCCTCTAGCTATCTATGCTTTTCTCGTCTCAAACTCTATTCATGGTACATCACAAAATTTGATCAAGTCGGATTTGAACCACTCTGTGTGAGGAGCGCTCGGAGTCCCCGATTCGTCATAGACTTAAACTTCCAAAACCTCTTTATGATTCTCGGTCTGACCGATACCCTACTTTCGGTCCTACCGAGATCATTAAGTTGATCTATGTTTTCGATCTCGGTGCAACCGATTTGAACCATTTGGTCACACTGAGTTGCAATAACTGTATACAGTTTTGCATCTCGGTGCCACCGAGTCGTTCCACTCGGTCACACCGACAGGGTCGGGCTATATATAGTCACGGACAAAAATTTGGAAATTTCTTCGAACCCCTTCACCTACGCGATAGCCTGCTCTGCCAACTTGGTCTCCGGATCGTCTCCTCGCCGCCAGCCGCCTCCAGTCGCTGGTCCCCATCGCCGTCAACGGAATTCTACCCCGCCGTTGCCGCCGTAGCGAGTCTCCGCTGAACTAGGGTATGGACTCGATCTTTGTGCTATTCCCCAATCTGATTCTTAGCACATTGTGATCATCATGATTCTTGCCACGATTGAAACACTCCTGTCCAGTCAATGCGTTCGTAGATTAGTTTTGATTCGAAAATTTTAGGGTTAGGTTTCCGCCAAAACCATCTCGGACCCACCGAGTTGAAAAACTCGGTCCCACCAATTTGGCTTATGCCATTGCACAAGTGAGACTCGGTCTGACCGAGAATTACTTATTGGTGTGACCGATTTTGGAAGTCTGTGAAACCCTAGCAGTCTCGGTGCCACCGAACTGTGACTCGGTCTGACCGAGTTCACTAGTTTAGGTTCCAAAACTGCTTCGGTATCACCGAGTTTAAAAATTGGTAGATCCGAGATGATTTTAGTGGGAAACTAAAACTAAGTTTTTGAGTCATTCTTTTGCAAAAATCTCTGCATTTTGTGATGCTCATCCACTCTATCTCATCTATAACCTATTCACAGGGTCAGCAGTCAGAGTTTGCAACATGTCTGATCAGAGTGACAGCCAGAACTTGTCAGAGCAGCAAGTGCAGATGAGTTAGGGCACTAGTCCCTCCAGCTCTTCAGATGATGGCAGCAGAAGTACCCCAAGCAATTTGCCAAAAGCTGCCACCAGACAGAGGAAGAAGAGAACTTCAGATTCTGAGGATGAAGATTATGTGGCAGAGGAAGAGGAAGCAACTTCCAAGATAATTGAGCCAGCTCAGGGCACAAAGCCAGGGTTAAAGATCAAAAGGCCAGCAGGCAGGCAGCCTATGTCAAAGGCCAGAGCTTCAACTAAGAAGCCCACTCCCATTGAGCCAGTTGCTGCTAAAGGCAAGAAGAGGAAAGAAAGGGTGAAGAAAACTGTAGCCAGAGTGCTTGGCAAGGCTTCCATCATGGAAGATGAGGAGGAAGAAGAAGAGGTAGCTGCACCAGCACCTAAGGCACCCAAGCTGATGGGTGATGCCATAAGAACAGGGGCAGCTGCTTCCAAGGCCAAGCCAGCTCCAAAGCCAAAGCCAAAGAGGAACACAAGAAGCATCCCAGCTACTGAGAAGAACAAGGCCCCAGTGCCTGAAGCTGCAGAAGAAGAAGAAGAGAATGTTCTTAGAAAGCTCAAGCCCAAGATCCCAGACCACAACGATGCTCATCCTGTGGCTGAGGATATGAAACTCAGGAGAGATTCAGGGCTCCGGAAGTTTCACACCAAGGAGCAGCAAGACTTTTATGAGACAGTACTGCTAGACAAGAAGCCAATTGTCTGTGATATGAGATGGGTTGATTGGCAATACATCAAGGATAATGAAGAACACTACCCTGGAGTGTATGACAGCTTCAATGCTTGTGGAGTAGCAGACTTTATTGGGCAGAAGCTCACAAAGTGGAACGAGGAGCTTATCATGCAGTTCTACTCCACAGCACATTTTTATCCAGATGGGAGGATTGTATGGATGTCAGAAGGAACCAGATATCAGTCAACAGTTGCTGAGTGGGAACAGCTCACTAATGCCCCAGAGGAGCAAGAAGATGACTTGGACATTTATGCCAAGAAGAAGATGGACCACAAATCAATGTCAAACATGTACAAGGAGATTCCAAATGAAGCACTTGATATATTCAAGTTTGGCTCAGTACACTATCTTCTGTCAGGGCTGCCAACCATCAACTGGATTCTTAGGCACACCCTTTTGCCCAAGTCTGGAGATCACAAGATGATCAGGGGCCACGCGATCAACTTGCTTCATATCTTTGACGTGCCACAGAAATTCAAGGTCATGAGCCTCATGGTAGAGACCATTAAGAGGATAACAGCTGATCAGAAGAGGAGTTGTGGTTATGCCCCTCAGATCCAGGAGCTCATTAACTCCAAGATGGGCACAGGCATATACTTGTTGTACAAGGAACATCTGCCCATTCATCCAGATTTTGAAGATAATCAGGTTGTCATGCATGAGAATGAACCATCGTCCGTTCAAGCACAAGCCAAGAAGGAGAAGGCAAGGAAGGAGAAAGCTGCCAAGATGCCTACTCAAGAGGAGGCATCTGAATATTTCCTGAAAACCAAACAAGAGCAGCTTGGTTACTTGATTGCATCCACCCTGCGGATTGAGCAAGGACTAGCTACCCTAACTCAGAACCAGGCAAGCTTAGAGAGGATCATGGAACAAAAGTTCTAAAACTTGGATGTCAAAGTGACAAAGATTCAGACTGCAGTGGAGCAGCTCCAGGATGACATGCAGAAGAGGAGAGGCAAGACTACAACTGATGCCTTTGCCAGAGTGCCACGAGGTCCGAGGTCGTCTGCAGTGCCAGTTGCTGACACCAGAGCCACCACTTCTGCACCAGCTACAGCCTCAGTTCCACCAGCTCCAGCGTCCACTTCAGCCTCAACTCCAACCACGTCTACAGAAGGCTTCGTCCTTGGAGTGCTCCGGACTCCACCACCACCTGAAGATCAAGCCTGAGTGTCGACTTAGCACTATGCATTTTCTAGGAACTTTTTGGTAACTTGTTGCCAAAGGGGGAGAAAATGTATAGATCATAATGTATAGATCATAGGCTTCGAGAGAGAGAGAGTGTTGCTTTTTTCTCTCTTGCTTTATTTGGTGGTTTTTCGAACTTTGTTTGCTTTTGAGTGCTTGAGATACTATGGCATTGCTTGTGAGACATTGATGATCATGTGTTTGATCATAAGCTACACTTATGCATGCTTGATATATCTAATCTATCTTATGTGATCATTCACTATTCTTGGTGATGAGTGCATGTATTTCATTCTTATCATTTTAAGCGCTCCACCAAGATGTATGTGACATGGAAGAGTAACCCATGACTCTAACTCTTTGTGCATTTGCAGTCCAAAGCAAATTTTAAATATGCACAAATTTAGGGGGAGCTCTCACTTGTCACATACTTCTCAAAGCGACGATATATTTCATGCTTATTATCATTTGTCGAAGCTTTGATCTATATGTTGTCATCAATTACCAAAAAGGGGGAGATTGAAAGTGCAACTATCCCTAGGTGGTTTTGGTAATTCATAACAACATATAGCTCATTGAGCTAATGCTATTCCAAGATGATTATTTCAGGAAAGCTCAATGATTGGCATGGCATGGATGTGAAAGTGGAACCCTCAAAATGCTAAGGACAAAGGATTGGCTCAAGCTCAAAAGCTCAAGACTCTTCATTTTATATTTTAGTGATCCAAGATCACATTGAGTCTTTAGGAAAAGCCAATACTATCAAGGAGGGATGAGGTGTTGCTTAATGAGCCTCTTGCTTCATGTGCTTAGTGATGTGCTCCAAAACCCTCAACTACTTTCCCATATCCACATATGACCTAAACCCTAAGCCAAACTCGGTCCTACCGATTCTTTCTATCTGGCGCCACCAAGTTTCATTTGTCATAAGCCACTGCCAAACCCTAGCAATTCAGTTCTACCGATATGGATCTCGGTCTCACCGAGATGGGATTGCAAACTCTCTGTTTCCCTTTCGTAACTTTTCGGTCTCACCGAAAGAGCGAATCGGTCCCACCGAGATTGCAATGTAAATTCAGTGTTTCCTTTTTGTAACTTTTCGGTCTCACCGAAAGAGCAAATCGGTCCCACCGAGTTTGCCTGGCCAACTCTCTGGTTAGCTAATTACCAAAATCGGTCTCACCGAGTTTGTGTAATCGGTCTCACCGAGATTACGTTATGCCCAAACCCTAACCATATCGGTCCTACCGAGTTGCATGTCAGTCCCACAGAAAATCTCTAACGGTCACTAGGTTTACCTTTTCGGTCCGACCGAGTTTTTTGATTCGGTCCCACCGAGATTGGAAAACTGTGTGTAACGGTTGGATTTTGTGTGGAGGCTATATATACCCCTCCAGCTGCTCTTCATTCATGGAGAGAGCCATCAGAACACATACACAATTCCAACTCATATGTTCTGAGAGAGAACCACCTACTCATGTGTTGAGACCAAGATATTCCATTCCTACCATATGAATCTTGATCTCTAGCCTTCCCCAAGTTGCTTTCCACTCAAATCTTCTTTCCACAAAATCCAAATCCTATGAGAGAGAGTTGAGTGTTGGGGAGACTATCATTTGAAGCACAAGAGTAAGGAGTTCATCATCAACACACCATTTGTTACTTCTTGGAGAGTGGTGTCTCCTAGATTGGCTAGGTGTTACTTGGGAGCCTCCGACAAGATTGTGGAGTTGAACCAAGGAGTTTGTAAGGGCAAGGAGATCGCCTACTTCGTGAAGATCTACTGCTAGTGAGACAAGTCCTTCGTGGGCGATGGCCATGGTGGGATAGACAAGGTTGCTACTTCGTGGACCCTTTGTGGGTGGTTGCTTCTTCGTGGACCCTTTGTGGGTGGTTGCTTCTTCGTGGACCCTTCGTGGGTGGAGCCCTCCGTGGACTCGCGCAACCGTTACCCTTTGTGGGTGGAGCCCTCCGTGGACTCGCGCAACCATTACCCTTTGTGGGTGGAGCCCTCCGTGGACTCGCGCAACCGTTACCCTTCGTGGGTTGAAGTCTCCATCAACGTGGATGTAGGATAGCACCACCTATCCGAACCACGGGAAAAACATCCGTGTCTCCAATTGCGTTTGAATTCTCCAAACCCTTCCCTTTACATTCTTGCAAGTTGCATGCTTTACTTTCCGCCGCCAATATACTCTTTGCATGCTTGCTTGAATTGTGTGATGATTGCTTGACTTGTCCTACAATAGCTAAAATCTGCCAAGAACTAAAATTGGGAAAAGGTTAAGTTTTTATTTGCTCAAGTAGTCTAATCACCCCCCCCCCCTCTAGACATACTTTCGATCCTACACTATGCCCTTTGGGCTCAAGAGTGCCCAGGCAACTTACCAATGGTGTGTACAAAATTGTCTTCACAAGCAGATTGGCCGTAATGTACATGCTTACGTTGATGATATCGTGGTTAAATCTAGGGAGAAGGAGACTCTGATTGATGATTTGAAAGAAACCTTTGATAATCTGAGAACATACAAGATGATGCTTAATCCGGACAAGTGTGTTTTGGTGTACCGGCAGGCAACCTATTGGGTTTTCTAGTGTCCAACAGGGGAATTGAGGCTAATCCGGAGAAGATCACAGCTATCACCTCCCTGGCTAAACCGAAGTGTATCAACGATGTTCAACGCCTGGCAGGCAGGATTGCTGCGCTAAGCCGGTTTATCAGTCGCCTGGGTGAGAAGGCAATCCCTTTGTATCAGATGTTGAAAAAGACGAATCAGTTTGTCTGGAGTTCTGCTGCTGATGAAGCGTTTGAGGACTTAAAGCGACAATTGGCCAATCCGCCTGTGCTCGCCGCTCCCGTTGACAAGGAGCCGTTACTGCTATATGTTGCTGCTAATGTTCGGGCGGTCAGTGTAGCTATTGTGGTAGAGAGAAAGGAGGCAGGTAAGGAGCATCCGGTTCAACATCCGGTTTATTACATCAGCGAGGTGCTCATTGAGTCCAAGCAAAGGTATCCGCATTGGCAGAAGCTAGTGTATGGAGTCTTTATGGCAAGCCGGAAGCTTAAACAATATCTCCAAGGGCACTCAATTACGGTGGTCAGTTCTGCTCCTTTGGGAGATATCATCCAGAACCGGGAAGCAACTGGCCGGATTGCAAAGTGGGCCATAGAGCTGGGGCTGTACGGTTTGAAGTATGTGCCTCGGACAGCGGTTAAGTCTCAAGCACTTGTTGATTTCATCAATGATTGGATGGAAATGCAAGCACCGAAAGAAAAGCCAGTTCATACGTATTGGACCATCCATTTTGACGGATCCAGGCAGTTGGACGGCTCAGGGGCTGGAGTCGTATTAACTTCCCCACGAGGTGATAAGTTTTGTTATGTTCTCCGTTTAATGTTCCCTTGTACTAACAATGCAGCTGAGTATGAAGCCTTGCTCCATGGTCTCCGGATGGCTAAGGAGATGAATCTAAGTCGAGTTAAGTGCTTCGGTGACTCGGACCTTGTGGCCCAGCAAGTGTCTGGCACTTGGGACTCCAAGGACCCACTCATGGCAGCATATCGTCGTGAGGTGGATACTATCGCAGGTTATTTCAAAGGCTATCAGGTGGATCACGTGGACCGGCGGAAAAATGAAGCGGCAGACGCTTTAAGCCGGCTGGGCTCTCAGCGCAAACCGGTCCCACCCAATGTTTTTCTGGATGTGCTGCACAACCCGTCGGTCAAGATCGCTGGTGAAGAGGACTTGGCTATTCCTGATCCGGAGGCTCGATTGGTGGCGGCTCTTCATGTTATTCCGGATTGGACGCTTCCTTACCTGGCGTACAAGAACCGGGGTGAGTTGCCAGAGGATGAAATTCTAGCAAGGCAGATAATCCGGCGATCCAAGTCCATGGCTATCATCAACGGCGAGTTGCATCATTGCAGTATATCAGGGGCTTTCCAACGCTGTGTGTCTCCTGAAGAAGGCCGTGAAATCTTGCGTGAGATCCACGAAGGAGATTGTGGTCACCATGCCGGTTCAAAGTCTCTGGTGGCTAAAGCGTTTCGCCATGGTTTTTATTGGTTAACTGCTCATGCTGATGCGGAGGATCTGGTCAGACGGTGTGATGGTTGCCAAAGGTTTTCAAGGCGCGCTCATGTACCGGCTCAAGAATTGAGAATGATTCCGATTACTTGGCCGTTTGCGACTTGGGGGCTGGATATGGTTGGGCCTTTCAAAAGGTCCAAAGATAAGAAGACCCACCTCCTGGTGGCGGTTGACAAGTTTACAAAGTGGGTGGAGGCAGAACCTGTTAGCAAGTGTGATGCGGCCACGGCGGTTCAGTTCATCAAAAAGGTGATTTTCCGGTTTGGCTTTCCGCACAGTATTATCACAGATAATGGTACCAATTTATCCAAAGGTGCTATGAAGGAGTTCTGCGAACGAGAGCACATCCGGCTCGACGTTTCATCAGTGGCACATCCACAGTCCAATGGTCAAGCAGAAAGAGCTAATCAAGAGATCTTGAGAGGCATCAAGCCCCGGCTCATGGTTCCTTTGCAGAGAACGCCGGGTTGTTGGGTAGAAGAATTACCATCTGTGCTATGGAGTATCAATACAACACCCAACAGATCAACAGGATACACACCGTTCTTCATGGTTTATGGAGCGGAGGCGGTTCTCCCCAGTGATATCCGGCATGATTCACCTCGTGTCACAGCTTATATTGAAGCGGACAACGAGACAGCACGGCAAGATGCTTTGGACCGGTTGGATGAAGAGCGTGACATCGCAGCCGCCCGATCGGCGATTTACCAGCAGGATCTTCGTCGTTATCATAGTCGCCGGGTCAGAACCAGAACCTTTCAGGAAGGAGATTTGGTGCTTCGGCTCATCCAAGATCAGACTAACATGCATAAGCTATCCCCACCTTGGGAGGGGCCTTTCGTGGTCAGCAAGAATCTGCACAACGGGTCGTACTATCTGATCGATATTCGAGAGCATAAGGACTCACGTACATCAGAGGAGGAGACTAACAGGCCGTGGAATATAGCTCATCTTCGGCCTTACTACACCTGAGCCATTGGCTATACTTATGTACATATTACGACAATGTATATATTATGATTAAATATAATAAACCGGAACCTCAGCTAAAGCGGGGTATCTGTTCTTTTACATCATGTGAGGTTACACGGAGTTGCTCTAAAGCGGCCTCCGGTTTACCCCTTGAGTTCGCTTTGCTAAAAGCATCGTGTTATATAACTTGGAGGATTGGTCGTGTCCGAACCAATACCATGCCTCTTGATAGGCGAAAGCCACCAGATCACTTGGGGACTTGGTCATGTCTGAACCAGTCATGCCTCTTGGTCGGCCTAAGGCCACAGAATCACTTGGGGGCTTGGTCGAACCCGAACCATGACCACGCCATTTGGTCGGCGTAAATGCCACGGTTTCATCTGGGGACCTGGCTAATTAGAACCATAGTTACACCTAACGGGAACTTGGTCGTGTTTAGCCATGGTAACGCCATTTGATCAGCTTAAATAAAACTTTTCTTTTGCTTCACACTTTTCTTTGAAGGGGGCTTTTTTGCTTTTCATTGTGTTTCTTAAACCGACAATTTTTTTTTCAATTGTCGGAACACAGTTCACATCAATCCGGAGGCTATTTGACCGGTTTGATCCGTGTTGTTAACATCCTCTTATGGAGTAACACGGTGTTTATTATAACCTGGCACGGTTTACATGGTAAACTAGCGTCATATATATATATATACAGGAGTTGTTATCTCCTCCAACAGTATGGGTTTGCAAAACTCTGCTTCAATGACGGCAGGTATCATGTATCTCAAAATTTGGTCATACTTAAAATTTTGTTTTCATATATGCAGACATCATATTCCGCCTGACGGTACAACCGCGGTGGCACTTGACGAATTTTTCATTTCAGAAAGTGTTTTGGAAAGTTCATTGCCACAGGAAGAACAAATTATGCACGAAGGCATATCAACATCAAAGGTATCAGCTAGCCTATTACAAGGCAACATGGTGCCCATAATAATATAATTGTTTTTCACGAAGAAGAGGCAGTTTTAAACCGGCGTCCGGTTCAAGCTTGGTCATCAGCCTGGCCTGATGGTTGTGGGTCGTCCTGCGCCGCTTCAGCCTCCGTATCCCTACCCAGTGGCTGGAAATCCACAGTTGTCCAGTCGATTCCCATTAATGCTTGAAAAACAGCTTCATCGTGGATCAGCAAGGACGGGTCAATATCGGGAGCGTAAGTATGCTTACGGATTGGAGGAATCAGATTTTCCAATTCATGGACTGGCGCAGCTATTCGCTTGTTCTGACTATCATATTGCGCTTGATAACGAGACAAGTCTGCTTCCTCAGCCAACTGACAAGCTAGTGGACGCACCTCCCAGTTTATCGCTCGCAGATCCGCTTCACCGAATTCTGATCCGTCTTCCTTCAAGCTGGGATAGCCCTGAGCCGCTTCAACAGGATCAAAATCCGGCACCCAGGCTTTTGCCCGGATTAAAGCATTGATTGCGCCGGTTCGAGCAGCAGATTTCTTTAGCTCTTCAATCCGGGCAGGAAGCACCGACAGTTTCATCAGAGTATCTTGAATCAAAGTAGGCGCCGGTTTGTTATGAGAGGCGGTACAGATGATCCGCTGGGCACCAGTATACAATTGTTCAACCAATGTATAGGCGGCTTTTAGCTTCTTCCGTACATCTGACCCCAAGTGACCAATGCGTGTCCCTGAAATACCATAAAGGGTTAATAAACCGGCGACTTTGTCAGAAGGCAGAGCCAATTCAGTAGGAAAACTGGCTTACCAAAGATAGCAGCAGTCATGGCATGCACGTGCCGCTTTATGCTGGTCAGTTCATCTGCCACTGGTTTTAGTGCAGCCTCAGCATCCTCTGCTCGTTTGATCAAAGCGGATTTCTCAGTGGCCCAGTCCGCCCGTTTCTTCTTGAAGTTCTCCTTAAGTTGTTCCATGGCGCTTAAAGCACTGGCCAATTCCTCTTTTGCTTTGGAGGTTTCAGCTTGTTGGGTTTTCAGGGCTTCTTGAAGATCGATGACTTGGTTCTCTTTCGTCTTCAGCTCCGCCTGCATGCATACAGATATATGCTTCAACAAATTGGTAGAAGGATTCAAGTACCAACCACATAACAAGTTATGCGCTTAGTACTTGGGGGCTAATGCATATTTGATCTAAAGCGGCCTCCGGTTTACCCCTTTCATCTTTCGATTGTTTACAAAGTCCCAAGATCAATACAAGTATTCAACTTGGCACTTGGGGGCTAATGGCTACTTGATCATATATATTCTGAAACGGCAGTTTCAATTACTTAAAGTACCGGTTTAACTACGCTAAAGTTGAACCGGCCCTTGGGGGATACATCAGCAAATTTCAAAGCAACAAGATTTATATTATTTAAGTCCCGGTTTGAAAGAATATTCCAAACCGGCCCTTGGGGGCTAGGAGAGTCAGGAATGGAAGCATACAAGCAGGAAGGAGCATATGGAAATTACCTCATATTTGTCTTTCATCATGTTGA
Organism: Triticum aestivum; assembly: GCF_018294505.1. NCBI lineage: Eukaryota > Viridiplantae > Streptophyta > Magnoliopsida > Poales > Poaceae > Triticum > Triticum aestivum. Next base: position 223,854,773 of record NC_057812.1, on the reverse strand, counting down.
CCAGACCGGCTTCATAGTCACGGCTGGTATACAGCCGGTTCAGATAGCCGGAATGGATATCTTGGGCGTTCAGAGCAGCGTAAGTCGTCAGATCAGCGTTCCACTTGCCTTTACCAAAGGCAGCAAGTTCTTCCTTGGCAGAATGTTTGGATAAAGCGACAGGATTGTTTGGCTCAGTATGGCCAGTACCAGTAATGACAACCTCATCATCTTTGGTACCGCCGGTTTGCATTGGAGCTGTTGGCTTGTCAGTAGGCTTTGCTGGACCGGTGGAGCTTTCAATCCGGATGGAACCTGTAGGCTGATGGGTAGGACCTGAGGTGTCAGTAGGTCTCTCTTCTGCAATAAGATCATCATCTTGCTGCGGTGGATCGTTGGGAATATCCTCAGGAATAGCCGTTTCAGCATTGGGTGTCTTGTCCGCTTCAAGAACGACATCCTCTTCGGCCGCTTTGTCCAGGCGGGCCTTCTTGCTTGGCCTAGGTTTGGCCCTGAGAAGGATAACAAAATCAAATACAGAATATGTTCTAAGGCAATGTACTGCAAACATCACAATAAGTATAGCTTACCCAAACACCGTTTTGAGCGGTGGGAGCTGAGTAGCCGATGACTCGCCAGAAGATGAGTGGGAAGTAACCTGATAATTGGAGTCAGACGGAGTAAGAGGTTGACGAAAGCAGCCCGCTTTAGGACAAGCACTGACAAGCAAATTAGAGACCTCGGAATGGCGTTTCCGAACCGGACTGTTCGGTAAACCGGCGGAGGTAACTACCTGACCGCTGTGCCGGGTGGTGCGGCGAGCTTCGTGTTGTTGGGTCTTCATAAGAAGTTTAGGATCCAAATAAGCAAGAGGATGAGAAAATTTAACTTTCCGGTTTGCCTGACGGATTTTTTGTGAAGGCAAAGTTTCTGAATCGGAAGAGAGAATAATTACCTCGGCAACATCCGCGTGGCTGGCTTCGACATCATCCTGACAAATATCATCATCAATAAGACGCATGAAAAATAAACCAAGTGAGTCAAGCTCTACCTCAAAGTCCGGGTTATCAACCTCATCGTCAGGAGCCGGATTAGAAGAGGCAGTGGTTCTTTTCCTATGGGCAGTCTTCTTCACAGCTTTAGTCTTTTGCCGGGTTGCTCTTTCCGGTTTGTCTGGTTTTTCTGGCTTCTCCTGCGGCAGTTTTTTGCTCCAAAACGGATCATCGCCCTGATTATGCAGACACTGATATTAAAAACAATGACCAGACATATCAATAACAGATTCAGTAAAGGGAAAAGTCAAAGTCTTACAGCTGGCGGTTTGTTGGTGGCACAGAAGGGAAGCAGGCCGGTTCTGGCGCAGATGTGTTCCGGTTCATTCAGTATCTTACGCACAGCCTCTGTGATTTCTTCACCAGAGAGCTGGAGTCTTGAGTGTCGCAGTGGGTCATCAACACGGTCAGTATACTGGCACATCAAACCGGAGCGCAGACTAAGAGGCAGTATGCTCCATGATATCCAACAGCGAGCAAGGTCAACCCCTGTTAAACCATTGGCCATAAAAGCTCTGAGCTTTGATAGCTGAGGAGCATATTTACTTCTCTCCTGTGCAGTCAATCTTTGTGGAGAAGGGTGTGTGTTGCTGAGCCGCTCCGGTCGAAAGCCAGGCAAGGGATTTTCACCAGCAGGGGAGGTGTCTTTGCAGTAGAACCATGTCTGATTCCATTCTTTGGGGTGGCTATGCAGTTTTGCGTGAGGGTATGTGACCTCTTTCCTTTTCTGAATCGCCACACCACCCAACTCCGTATTGGAGCCGTCAGTAAATTCAGTACGACGGTTTAGATGGAATAGGTCTCTGAACAGTTCCACTGTGGGCTCCTCTTGAAAGAACACTTCACAGAGCACTTGGAAGTGACACATATTTGTAACAGAGTTGGGGCCAGTATCTTGTGGATGGAGCTGGAAATCGGCTAAGACATCCCGGTAAAATTTAGAACCGGGCGGCTTAAAGCCCCGGGCTAAGTGATCTACGAAAACAACAACCTCTCCTTCTCGAGGTGTGGGAGGGCATTCTTTGCCAGGAGCCCTCCAATGGATTGTATCCTTACTGCCTAAAGCACCAATCAGGACTAAATCGTCCAGTTCAGCCTCTGTGACGCGAGAAGGAACCCAATTGCACTCATACACTTGCTTGGCCATGATGGAATCTACAAGGTAAAAGATCCCGGTTCAAAAATGCATTGATTAAAATGCACTGGTATGTACAATGTTAAACCGGAAACAGCCCTATCTAAACCGGAGTTTCATGAAGCAACCTACATCTGGCGGTTCAACAAGGGGACTAATGGCATATACCGGTTTGGAAAATTTTCTATAAGGTTAAACCGCCTGACCTAAACATTGAAGCAATTGAGATTGCGGATGATTAAGTATGCAGAAACAGGTTTCACAAGATCTTATTACGGCGTTGGATCTGAAGCAAGTTCAGAAAATAAGAAAAATAGTCGAAGATCAAAGCAGAACAGTATTGAATCAATGAGCAGAAGTATATGTGAGATCTATGGTTTTGGGCAGGAAACTAGCGGCGGATACTGAAAGTTACCGCTACACAAAGCAAGGGTTCACATGTGCATCCAGGAGCTAGTACATGAGTATGAACAAATGATGAACACCGCAAGAACACGAAGCCCTAGATCAGATCTATGTTGAGAAGAACAGAAGACCTACCAGAGCTGAGGAAGACGCGGAAGGTCGCCGCGGCTTTCTGGTGCGTTCAAGTTGATGCAGCGGCCAAGGGTGATGCAGAAGACGACGGCGGCGGCGGAGCTCTGAGACTGGCGACGCGAGGAAGACGAAGAAGAAGGGCACGAAGGGAAGAAAAGAAATGACCCTTCGGGCCTATTTATAAGGCAAAGGACATGTGTCAGGCGCGGGAATCAAGGGACCGCAGATTTTGGGAGTGGGGCGGTCACCTCGGTCATTGCAAATCTATTAAACAAGAGGATATCATGGATGTTTTCTTTATGATAGATGATGTCACGCCGGTTTACAGCAAACAGAGAAGATGACGTCACGGCGGTTCAACAACTACAAGAAGATGTTGAAGACGAAGATTTTTGCTAAGGATTGACATGAACCTGTTCAAATCAATCTGGGGCCTAATGTTGGGGATATTAATACTGGGCATAAACCGGCCTACCTGGGCCGAATTAACTTCATCAGTAGATCAAAGGTTTTAAAGCCTAAAGAGGCAGATAAAGGCCCAGGGCCCGTAGTCGGTTTACAACCTGTAGCCGTACATTGACGTTTGTGCATATACTTGTACTGTAAGTTAGGAACAAGGAGGGACCAACCCGGATACGAGTATGAACCGGTGTTGGGACTCTCTGAACCGGCGGGCGTCACCCGTGTATATAAGGGGCGACCTGGCGGCGGTTCAGGGATGACAGACAACAACTCGAGACATAGGCGAAGCTTGTTTGCTCCCTAGTCATCGAAACCCCATCAATTCCATCACAACTAGACGTAGGCTTTTACCTTCCTTGAAGGGGCCGAACTAGTATAAACTCTCTTGCGTCCTTGTGTCCGCTTCAACCCCTTCAAGCTAACCCATCGCGATGGCTCCACGACTAAGTCCTTTCTCTAGGACATCTGCCGTGACAAAACCACGACAGTGATGGTAACGATCGTGATCCCAGCCCATTATGCATCTTCATATTGGTCTTGGGTGTGCGTAAGCGCGATTTTTTTTGTTTTCTACTACATTTTCCAACAACTGTCACCAGTGTTCGGTATAACACTTCACGGTCTCCTTGCTCCTAGCCTCACCGATGCTCGATCTCCATGATCCTGGGTACCTGCAGCGATGAAGATCACGGATAAGACAAGAGACATCTAGGGAACAATTTTATTTCACACATACGAGACATTATGTCAAAGCCCTTCCATTGATCCCCACAACAAATATAGAGGGTTGTAAGGCTCATGCCACAACCCATACCTTACCGAACTACTCACACATGGAGATCAGATCGCAAGAAGAAATCATTGAAGAACACACCTTGAAGATTGATTGTTTGCAAATATGTCTTATAATGGATGCCTAGTGCAATGCACGATTACAAGTATGAACTAGTTGAGGAAGCATATGGTGGTGATGGTGACTACGGAGATGGAAATGAAAGTGGCGGCGGCTAGCGTTTGTAGATGAATATGATGATGAAGGTGTTCTGGATGCTGATGACGTTCTCCCCATGCTTGTTCTGTTGACATTTCGATGGGGTCCCCTTTATAAAAGGTGTACAGGTAGATGATCTTCCTCGGTTTCCCTGCCAAACGGGTGCTCATACGGGCGCCTGCGCCCCTATGGAATGTCGTCCTTTACTCTATTTTTGGATAGCGCCTCCTCTTGATTCCTTCATCTTCCATTCCCCTTCCTTAAAATTCCCACACATGATTTCTTCCCTTTTTAGCTCATTTCCTGTGGAAACACATCAAAGAGAGGATTTGTGGAATCTTTTCCATTCATTAGTCATTAGGCCAACTTCAACGCGCGACCCCAAACACACGTCCGCTTTGTTTGCTTTTTGTCCGTTTGGGGGTGGCAATGGGGTCGTGTCCGCCCGGATTCATGGATGCGGCGGCCATGCACCCAACATGCGGTCATATTTTGGCTGCATCTTGTCCGCCTGCATGAAAAGTGAGAAACAAAGGATTTAAGCCGTAGCCACGATTTGCACTAGTCCACGCCGGCCGGCAACACAACCGGCGACCTACAGTCGACGCTAGCAACAAAGCCAGGGGCCGATACACTAGCCAACATTAAAAAATACATGTTTCACGCCGACAACAAAGCCAGCGGCCGGCACAGGAGCCAGGCTTCAGAATGGACAAAGTTTTGTCACCAGCAACAAAGCCAGCGGCCGGCATGCTAACCAGCCTTCAAAACGGACCACCATCACGGCCGTTGTGTCACCTAGATCATGCCGTCGCGGGCGAACATCTCGTTCTGCCGGTTTGTAAACCAAGCCTTCCTCTCCGGTGACATGTTGTTCTTGTCGACGATCATGATCGTTAGTGCCACCTCCTTGGCTTTAGTGTCGGCATTGGTGGCCTTGATCTCTAGCTTCTTGAGTTGAGCGGCCTCCTCGATGTCAAGCTTCCTCTTCTTCATGGCCTCCTCCATGTCAAGCTTCTTCGTTTGAAGATCTAGGTATATCTTCATTTGCTCCTCCCTCCCTTTGCTCTTCCTCTCCTCTCGCATTTCCTTTTGGCTCATCATATCCTCCAAAGTTCCTTGCAAGGCTATAGAAGACGCATCACGCTTCTCGTTGGACTTCGAGCTTGTCTTGCCCCTCGGCCTCTTGAGCATGTTACCTGCATGAGCCTCGGCTGCCACCTCCTTCTCTCCTCTCTTCTTCCTATGAGAATTGTATTGGTCCTTGAACTTGGGGCAATCTTTGATGAGCACCCAACAATGCGTGGGAGTGAATGGCTTGTCTTTGTGCTGGGCCTTGAGGGCTTTCAAAGATTGAAATGCCTACACAAGCAAACATGCGGCCAACATGAAAGGACATAAAATGGATGAAAATTAAATGGCATGCCAACAAGAATGGACACATGATGGGAAATAGAGGGGTTTATACCAAGCCACCGAGCCCTAGGCCGCTCACGGGGCGGGCTTTGACGCTCTCAAGTGCGGCACAATATTTGTTGCATTCTTGTTAGATGAATCCCCTTCTTTTTTGGATTGAATTGATGTCGCGAGTGCCTGCGAATTGGTAGGGGGCAAACTTTCTGAACGAAATATGCCCTAGAGGCAATAATAAAGTTATTATTTATTTCATGATAAATGTTTGTTATTCATGCTAGAATTGTATTAACCGGAAACATAATACATGTGTGAATACATAGACAAAGAGAGTGTCACTAGTATGCCTCTACTTGACTAGCTCGTTGAATTAAAGATGGTTAAATTTCCTAGCCATAGAAATGAGTTGTCATTTGATTAACGGGGTCACATCATTAGAGAATGATGTGATTGACTTGACCCATTCCGTTAGCATAGCACTTGATTGTTTAGTTTGTTGCTATTGCTTTCTTCATGACTTATACATGTTCCTATGACTATGAGATTATGCCACTCCCGTTTACCGGAGGAACACTTTGTGTGCTACCAAACGTCACAACGTAACTAGGTGATTATAAAGGTGCTCTACAGGTGTCTCCAAAGGTACTTGTTGGGTTGGCGTATTTTGAGATTAGGATTTGTCACTCTGATTGTCGGAGAGGTATCTCTGGGCCCTCTCGGTAATGCACATCACTTAAGCCTTGCAAGCATTGCAACTAATGAGTTAGTTGCGGGATGATGTATTACAGAACGAGTAAAGAGACTTGCCGGTAACAAGATTGAACTACGTATTGAGATACCGACGATCAAATCTCGGGCAAGTAACATACTGATGACAAAGGGAACAACGTATGTTGTTATGCGGTCTGACCGATAAAGATCTTCATAGAATATGTAGGAGACAATATGGGCATCCAGGTCCCGCTATTGGTTATTGACCATAGAGGTGTCTCGGTCATGCCTACATAGTTCTCGAACCCGTAGGGTCCGCACACTTAACGTTCGTTGATGATATAGTACTATGAGTTATGTATGTTGGTGACCGAATATTGTTCGGAGTTCTGGATAAGATCACGGACATGATGAGGAACTCCGGAATGGTCCGGAGATAAAGATTGATATATGGGATAATAGTGTTTGGACTCCAGAAGGGTTCCGGACTTCACCGGAAGGAGTTCCGGATGTTTCCCGAAATGTTTAGGTATGAGAACACTTTATTTAGGCCAAAGGGGAAAGCGCAAAAGGAAGTTTTGCGGAGTCCAGGGGCCAGATGCCAGGGTCCCTGGCGTTTGGGTCCAGACACCGGGAACCCTAGCGTCTGGCCCTGGAGTCCGAGAAGGACTCTTGCCTTTCGGGTGAAACCGACTTTGTGGAGGCTTTTACTCCAAGTTTCGACCCCAAGGCTCAACATATAAAAAGAGGGGTAGGGCTAGCACCCAAGACACATCAAGAAACACCAAGCCGTCTGCCGGCAACCCCGTCCCCTCTACTTTATCCTCCGTCATAGTTTTCGCAGTGCTTAGGCGAAGCCCTGCGGAGATTGTTCTTCACCAACACCGTCATCACGCCGTCGTGCTGCCGAAACTCATCTACTAATTCGCCCCTCTTGCTGGATCGAGAAGGCGAGGACGTCGCCGAGCCGAACGTGTGCAGAACTCGGAGGTGTCATGCTTTCGGTACTTGGATCAGTCGGATCGTGAAGACGTACGACTACATCAACCGTGTTGATATAACGCTTTCGCGAACGGTCTACGAGGGTATGTAGACAACACTCTCCCCTCTCGTTGCTATGCATCACCATGATCCTGCGTGTGTGTAGGAATTTTTTTGAAATTACTACGTTCCCCAATAGTGGTATCAGAGCCAGGTTTTATGCGTAGATTTCATAAGCACGAGTAGAACACAAGTGAGTTGTGGGCGATATAAGTCATACTGCTTACTAGCATGTCATACTTTGGTTCGGTGGTATTGTTGGATGAAGCGGCCCAGACCGACATTCCGCGTGCGCTTACGCGAGACTGGTTCTACCGACGTGCTTTGCACACAAGTGGCTGGCGGGTCTCAGTTTCTCCAACTTTAGTTCAACCGAGTGTGGCTACGCCCGGTCCTTGCGAAGGTTAAAACAGCACCAACTTGACAAACTATTGTTGTGGTTTTGATGCGTAGGTAAGAACGGTTCTTGCTAAGCCCAGTAGCAGCCACGTAAAACTTGCAACAACAAAGTAGAGGACGTCTAACTTGTTTTTGCAGGGCATGTTGTGATGTGATATGGTCAAGATATGATGCTAAATTTTATTGTATGAGATGATCATGTTTTGTAACCGAGTTATCGGCAACTGGCGGGAGCCATATGGTTGTCACTTTATTGTATGCAATGCAATCGCCCTGTAATGCTTTACTTTATCACTAAGCGGTAGTGATAGTCATAGAAGCATAAGATTGGCGAGACAACAACGATGCTACGATGGAGATCAAGGTGTCACGCCGTTGACGATGGTGATCATGATGGTGCTTCGGAGATGGAGATCACAAGCACAAGATGATGATGGCCATATCATATCACTTATGTTGATTGCATGGGATGTTTATCTTTTATGCATCTTATCTTGCTTTGATTGACGGTGGCATTATAATATGATCTCTCACTAAATTTCAAGATAAAAGTGTTCTCCCTGAGTATGTGTCGTTGACAAAGTTCGTCGTGCCCAGACACCACGTGATGATCGGGTGTGATAAGCTCTACGTCCATCTACAACGGGTGCAAGCCAGTTTTGCACACGTAGAATACTCAGGTTAAACTTGACGAGCCTAGCATATGCGGATATGGCCTCGGAACACTGGAGACCAAAAGGTCGAGCGTGAATCATATAGTAGATATGATCAACATAGTGATGTTCACCATTGAAAACTACTCCATCTCACGTGATGATCGGTTATGGTTTAGTTGATTTGGATCACGTGATCACTTAGATGATTAGAGGGATGTCTATCTAAGTGGGAGTTCTTAAGTAATATGATTAATTGAACTTTAATTTATCATAAACTTAGTCCTGGTAGTATTAGCATATCTATGTTGTAGATCAATAGCTCGTGTTTAGATACCGTGTTTTATTTTTTATATGTTCCTAGAGAAAACTAAGTTGGAAAAATGTTACTAGCAATGATGCGGATTGGATCCGTGATCTGAGGATTATCCTCATTGCTGCACAGAAGAATTATGTCCTTAATGCACCGCTAGGTGACAGACCTATTGCAGGAGCAGATGCAGACGTCATGAACGTTTGACTAGCTCAATATGATGACTACTTGATAGTTTAGTGCACCATGCTTAACAGCTTAGAATCGGGACTTCAAAGACATTTTGAACGTCATGGACCATATGAGATGTTCCAGGAGTTGAAGTTAATATTTCAAGCAAATACCCGAGTTGAGAGATATGAAGTCTCCAACAAGTTCTATAGCTAAAAGATGGAGGAGAATAGCTCAAGCAGTGAGCATGTGCTCAGATTGTCTGGGTACTACAATAGCTTGAATCAAGTGGGAGTTAATCTTCCAGATAAAATAGTGATTGACAGAATTCTCTAGTCACCATCACCAAGTTAGTAGAACTTTGTGATGAACTATAATATGCAAGGGATAACGTAAAAGATTCCCATGCTCTTCGTGATGCTGTAATCGACGAAGGTAGAAATCAAGAAAAGCATCAAGTGTTGATGGTAAACAAAACCACTAGTTTCAAGTAAAGGGACAAAGGGAAGAAAGGGGAACTTCAAGAATAACGGCAAGCAAGTTGCTGCTCAAGTGAAAAAAACCAAGTCTGGACCTAAGCCTGAAACTGAGTGCTTCTACTGCAAAGGGACTGGTCACTGGAAGAGGAACTACCCCAAGTAATTGGCGGATAAGAAGGATGGCAAAGTGAACAAAGGTATATTTGATATACATGTTATTGGTGTGTACTTTACTAGTGTTTATAGCAACCCCTCGGTATTTGATACTGGTTCAATTGCTAAGAGTAGTTACTTGAAACAGGAGTTGCAGAATGAACAGAGACTAGTTAAGGGTGAAGTGACGATGTGTGTTGGAAGTGGTTCCAAGAATGACATGATCATCATCGCACACTCCCTATACTTTCGGGAATAGTGTTGAACCTAAATAAATGTTATTTGGTGTTTGCGTTGAGCAAGAATATGATTTGATCATGTTTATTGCAATACACTTATTCATTTAAGTTAGAGAATAATTGTTATTCTGTTTACATGAATAACACCTTCTATGGTTATACACCCAATAAAATGGTTTGATTGGATCTCGATCGTAGTGATACACATATTCATAATATTGAAGCCAAAAGATGCAAAGTTAATAATGATAGTGCAACTTATTTGTGGCACTGCCGTTTACGTCATATTGGTGTAAAGCGCATGAAGAAAATCCATCCTGATGGGCTTTTGGAATCACTTGATTATGAATCAGTTGATGCTTGCGGACCATGCCTCATGGACAAGATGACTAAGACTCCATTCCCCGGAACAATAGAGCGAGCAACAGATTTGTTGGAAATCATACATACTGATGTATGTGGTCCGATGAATATTGAGGCTCGCAGCAGGTATCATTATTTTCTGATCTTCACAGATGATTTGAGAAGATATGAGTATATGTACTTGATGAAACACAAGTCTGAAACATTTGAAAAATTCAAAGAATTTCAGAGTGAAGTAGAGAATCATCGTAACAAAAATAAAAGTTTCTATGATATGATCGCAGAAGTAAAATATTTGAGTTACGAGTTTGGCCTTCAGTTAAAACAATGTGAAATAGTTTCACTACTCACGCCACCTGGAACACCACAGTGTAATGGTGTGTCCGAATGTCGTAACCGTACTTTATTAGATGCAGTGCGATCTATGATGTCTCTTACCGATTTACCACTATCGTTTAGGGGTTATGCATTAGAGACAGCTACATTCACGTTAAATAGGGCATCATCTAAATCCGTTGAGACGACACCGTATGAACTATAGTTTGGCAAGAAACCTAAGTTGTCGTTTCTTAAAGTTTGAGGTTGCAATGCTTATGTGAAAAAGTTCCAACCTGATAAGCTCAAACCCAAATCGGAGAAGTGTGTCTTCATAGGATACCCAAAAGAAAATGTTGGTACACCTTCTATCACAGATCCGAAGGCAAGATACTCATTGCTGAGAATGGATCCTTTCTAGAGAAGGAGTTTCTCTCGAAAGAAGTGAGTGGGAGGAAAGTAGAACTTGATGAGGTAACTGTACATGCTCCCTTATTGGAAAGTAGTTCATCACAGAAATCTGTTCCTGTGACTACTACACCAATTAGTGAGGAAGCTAATGATGATGATCATGTAACTTCATATCAAGTTACTACCGAACCTCGTAGGTAAACCAGAGTGAGATCCGCACCAGAGTGTTACGGTAATCCTGTTCTGGAGGTCATGTTACTTGACCATGACGAACCTACGAACTATGAGGAAGCGATGATGAGCCCAGATTCCGCGAAATGGCTTGAGGCCATGAAATCTGAGATGAGATCCATGTATGAGAACAAAGTGTGGACTTTGATTGACTTGCCCAATGATCAGCGAGCCATTGAGATTATATGGATCTTCAAAAGGAAGACGGACACTGTTGGTAGTGTTACTATCTACAAAGCTAGAATTGTCGCAAAAAGGTTTTCGACAAGTTCAAGGTGTTGACTACGATGAGAGTTTCTCACTCGTATATATGCTTAAGTCTGTCCGAATCATGTTAGCAATTGCCGCATTTTATGAAATCTGGCAAATGGATAAACAAAACTGCATTCCTTAATGGATTAATTAAACAAGAGTTGTATATGATGCAACCAGAAAGTTTTGTCAATCCTAAAGGTACTAACAAAATATGCAAGCTCCAGCGATCCATCTATGGACTGGTGCAAGCATCTCGGAGTTGGAATATACACTTTGATAAGTTGATCAAAGCATATAGTTTTATACAGACTTGCAGTGAAGCCTGTATTTACAAGAAAGTGAGTGGGAGCACTACAACATTTCTGATAAGTATATGTGAATGACATATTGTTGATCGGAGATAATGTAGAATTATTCTGCAAAGCATAAAGGAATGTTTGAAAGGAGTTTTTCAAAGAAAGACCTTGGTAAAGCTGCTTACATATTGAGCATCAAGATCTATAGAAATAGATCAAGATGCTTGATGAGTTTTTCAATGAGTACATACCTTGACAAGATTTTGAAGTAGTTCAAAATGGAACAGTCAAAGAAGGAGTTCTTGCCTGTGTTACAAGGTGTGAAGTTGAGTAAGACTCAAAACCCGACCATGGCAGAAGATAGAGAGAGAATGGAAGTCATTCCCTATGCCTCAGCCATAGGTTCTATAAATTATGCCATGCTGTGTACCAGACCTATTGTATACCCTGCCCTGATTTTGGTATGGGAGTACAATAGTGATATAGGAGTAGATCACTGGACATTGGTCAAAATTATCCTTAGTGGAGTAAGGATATGTTTCTCGATTATGGAGGTGACAAAAGGTTCGTCGTAAAGGGTTACGTTGATGCAAGTTTTGACACTGGTCCAAATGACTCAAAGTCTCAATCTGGATACACATTGAAAGTGGGAGCAATTAGCTAGAGTAGCTTCGTGTAGAGCATTGTTGACATATAAATTTGCAAAATACATACGGATCTGAATGTGGCAAACCTGTTGACTAAACTTCCCTCACAAGCAAAACATGATCACACCTTAGTACTCTTTGGGTATTAATCACATAGCGATGTGAACTAGATTATTGACTCTAGTAAACCCTTTGGGTGTTGGTCACATGACGATGTGAACTGTGGGTGTTAATCACATGGTGATGTGAACTATTGATGTTAAATCACATGGCGATGTGAACTAGATTATTGACTCTAGTGCAAGTGGGAGACTGAAGGAAATATGCCCTAGAGGCAATAATAAAGTTATTATTTATTTCCTTATTTCATGATAAATGTTTATTATTCATGCTAGAATTGTATTAACTGGAAACATAATACATGTGTGAATACATAGACAAACAGAGTGTCACTAGTATGCCTCTACTTGACTAGCTCGTTGAATCAAAGATGGTTAAGTTTCCTAGCCATAGACATGAGTTGTCATTTGATTAACGGGGTCACATCATTAGAGAATGATGTGATTGACTTGACCCATTCCGTTAGCATAGCACTTGATCATTTAGTTTGTTGCTATTGCTTTCTTCATGACTTATACATGTTCCTATGACTATGAGATTATGCAACTCCCGTTTACCGGAGGAACAATTTGTGTGCTACCAAACGTCACAACGTAACTGGGTGATTATAAAGGTGCTCTACAGGTGTCTCCAAAGGTACTTATTGGGTTGGCGTATTTCGAGATTAGGATTTGTCACTCCGATCGTCAGAGAGGTATATCTGGGCCCTCTCGGTAATGCACATCACTTAAGCCTTGCAAGCATTGCAACTAATGAGTTAGTTGCGGGATGATGTATTACGAAACGAGTAAAGAGACTTGCCGGTAACGAGACTGAACTAGGTATTGAGATACCGACGATCAAATCTCGGGCAAGTAACATACCGATGACAAAGGGAACAACGTATGTTGTTATGCGGTCTGACCGATAAAGATCTTCGTAGAATATGTAGGAGCCAATATGGGCATCCAGGTCCCGCTATTGGTTATTGACAAGAGAGGTGTCTCAATCATGTCTACATAGTTCTCGAACCCGTAGGGTCCGCACGCTTAACGTTCATTGACGATATAGTACTATGAGTTATGTATGTTGGTGACTGAATATTGTTCGGAGTTCCGGATAAGATCACGGACATGACAAGGATCTCCGGAATGGTCCGGAGATAAAGATTAATATATGGGATAATAGTGTTTGGACTCCGGAAGGGTTTCGGAATTCACCGGAAGGGGTTCCGGATGTTTCTCGAAATGTTTGGGTACGAGAACACTTTATTTGGGCCAAAGGGGAAATCCCACAAGGTTTTTGGAAAGCGCAAAAGGAAGTTTTGCAGAGTCCAGGGGCGTCTGGGTCCAGACGCCGGGAACCCTGGCGTCTGGCCCTGGAGTCCGAGAAGGACTCTTGCCTTCTGGGTGAAACCGACTTTGTGGAGGCTTTTACTCCAAGTTTCGACCCCAAGGCTCAACATATAAATAGAGGGGTAGGGCTAGCACCCAAGACACATCAAGAAACACCAAGCCGTGTGTCGGCAACCCCGTCCCCTCTAGTTTATCTTTCGTCATAGTTTTCGCAGTGCTTAGGTGAAGCCCTGCGGAGATTGTTCTTCACCAACACCGTCACCACGCCGTCGTGCTGCCGGAACTCATCCACTACTTCGCCCCTCTTGCTGGATCGAGAAGGCGAGGACGTCACCGAGCCGAACGTGTGCAGAACTCGGAGGTGTCATGCTTTCGGTACTTGGATCGGTCGGATCGTGAAGACGTACGACTACATCAACCGATATAACGCTTCCGCGAACGGTCTACGAGGGTATGTAGACAACACTCTCCCCTCTCGTTGCTATGCATCACCATGATCCTGCGTGTGCGTAGGAATTTTTTTTGAAATTACTACGTTCCCCATCACTTTCTTCGCTCATGAAAGTTCTTGTGAACTCTTGTCCAAAAGACCACTCCTTTTTGCTCGACACATTTGATTGGATCTTGGCCGATTTCCTTCCAACTCTCGCAAATCAAAATGTCCTTGGCTTGGCTATATGATCCCGTGCAAATGCTCTTCCTCCTCTTTTTTGCTTCGGCCTTTTGGGTGAGCTCGTCGATGAAACACAATGGCTCTTGCGAAATGTCGAGCTCTTCCTCCTCATCTTCACAATACAAGTCATCATCTTCATGCCACGAGTTTCCATGGTCGTCCTCGTCGGCATCATCATGGCTGCCGAACTGAGAGTCATCATAGGTACCAAGGCCATCCTGGCTTTGGGTCGCGTCAGCATCAAAAGGTTGCTCATGGCCATCGATGTGGAATGCCTCACCACGCCCCCCTAAGATGACGTTCTGCATGAACGAGGAGTAGTATGGGTCGTCGACCGTGGGAGTCTGCGTCAGCGGTGGCATATTGACGAACAACTTGCGGGTGCCGGCAATGGTAGCCGACTCGAACGACCGAGGCTGCTTTCTTTCCGAGCCGTCTTCACAATGGCCAGCGCCACTATACCCCGGCGTGATGTTGAGGTCGATGGCATCTGCGGGCGTAGTCGGGTCGACCACCGCGCAGTCCGGCGGCGTAGAGAGTCACGTCTGCCCATGGCCGTGCGGCGGCGGAGCACAAAAATCCGACGTGCCATGTGAGACAAACGAGCTAGGGGAACGGTGCTGCGGCGGTCGATGAGCCGACGAGCCTGTGCTGGCCGCGGCCATGGCAGTGGTTGAGAGAATGGACGGCGTGGGGCGGGCATACCACCCATCATGAGGAGGGCATGTGCCTTGGAGACGATGGACTCCTTGTCGTCGATCTCGGCCTTGTGCTGCATCGCACGCTGCAGGGCACACTCAGATGCGTACTGCACGACGGCCTTCTTCTCCTTTTCCACGGCTCGTCGGTCCCTCCTCTTGGCCAATTCCCTGTCGAGCTTGGCGACGGACGCCGGCGAGAGCTCCAACCGCTGCTTCTTCATCACGGGCTTCTTCGCGACAGGTGGTGGGTCTTCGGGATCCGCGTCGTCGTCCATGGTGAACGAAGAGAGAGGGGAAGGCCGGGGGCGCGGGAGAGTGGAGGGCGGGGCGAGGGAGGTTTTGGAGGAAATGGAGGGAAAGTGGCTGGCTATACCATCGACGAGCGGGCCAGAGGAGGACAAGGGCACGTGTCCTGCCCGTCCGCGCGCTGTCCGCTCGGCCGCAAACTCGGCTCAAACTTGGGCCGGGAATGGGTCGAAAGCGGATAGAAAACGGACGATGGCCTGTTTGCGGCCGCGCGCTCGGAGGCCTGCTTTGTCCGTTTACCCCCAAACGTACACGACCGAATAGGATGGGTTCGCGCGTTGGAGTTGGCCTTAGTAGCAATATCAGAGAGAATATCTCCTTTTCAATGAAATATCCCGGTTTAAACATAGGTGAATGAGTGTAAAAATATAACTCATCAACATACCATGGTAAATTCGTTTTTATATACTATCAGATTTGTTGACACGGCAAAATTCTACCTTCTCACAAGCACAAACTGTTTTTGCAACGCAGAATTTGGCATATGAACGCTACTTTTTTTTTAATAATTTTCTATGATTTTTAGAGTAGCCAATTTTTTTCTTAGTCTACCATGTTAATCTTCCCTAGTTTATATATTATTTTGCATGGTAAAAATAAACATGTTTTCTCTTAAAGTGTCCATCGTACCATTCTTTTTGTTTATAAATTAGGGCATGGTTTTATTTTTTAAGTTAACATGACACATTTATTTGACCATACCATTGTAAATATATAAATTAGATAACTTTATAACATATGTCATGGTATTTTTATAAATTAGAGCATGACAATCGCAAGTTATGTTTCTCTACCTTTTCTGTACAAGATTTTTTTTTGTTGATGACATTTCTTTTGCAAAAAAAGAAAATAGTCATCTGGGCTTCTGGGCCAATCGGGGGTCGCTTTGGACCCTCACTGAAGCAAACACATGAGAGAGGACGTTTGATTCTCAAAAAAACAAAAAGAGGATGTTTCATCCGTTGGATCGATCCTCGCTAGCGAACGAACCATCCGTTCGGGGGAACCTCTAAAACTGATGCCAGCCGTGTATTGCTGTCCTAACAAAATACCATCACGGTACTCCATAAATACCACGAGTAGTTGGACGAGGCTGCCTTGTAGGCATGGGACGCGTATCGAGCCGGCAGACCGACCGAACTTTCCGCCGGTTTCGTACGCCATGCTGGCGCACGCGCCCACGAAAACAACCGTTCCTCGCGACCAAGTGTACATGGATGGGCATGCGCACAAAACTGCTTTTCTCGTTTCCTCTTTTCTTCAACCCCTAGCCGGCGACAAAGTGCTACCACCGGCCGGCGAGATGTTGCAACACTGCTCTACCGGACGGCGAGGAGCACAGGAAGGGCGTGAGGCGGAGCTCGCTGTTGTCGGCCTCCATCCCGCGCACCAGATCCTCGACGGCCTCGGCCACGGCCGGGAGCTACTGCTCCATCCCCTGCCTGCGCGGCCACCATGACCGCCGCTGTGACGCACATTTTGCTTGGAACTGAGCCGGTGAGCCTAGTAGATGTGGAGCGGCCACGGCGGAGCCTTGCATGATGGTTTGCTACGAGCGACTGTTATTTGAGGAGTGCACGCGATGCTGCTGTTTCTGCCGCCCATGGCCGGTGCTGCCAAGGGCGCCATATGCCGGCGAACCAGCAGAAGCCGACGTGCTGCACGGGAATGCTTCATCCGGCTACGACGAAGCTGTTAACGGCACTGGTCGAAGCTGCAACCAGAGACATAAATTGCTACATGCGCCATTATTTCTACATGGACAAGATAAAACAGGTGTTACAACCGGTGCACATAGAAGCTACAACCGTCAAAGCCAAATGCTACGACCGGTGACAATTTTGCTGGAACCAGAGAAAGAATGAGTTTCGATGGACATGCATCAGAGTTGCAACCAGTACTCAAAAATGCTACATCCGGCAACCAAAAAAGCTACATCCGGCTTTAGAAAAAGCTTCAACTAGATATGGGGTAGCTCGAGTCGGCCACCGCGCAGCGCAAAAAGCTGCAACCGGTGACGAGAAAAGCTACAACCCGCTTCTAGAAAAGCTTCAAACAGAAAACAGCTAACTAGCAACGGCGGCCGGCGAAGATGAAGCTGTGTGGCGGTGCTACAATGGGCGCATGGCGAGCTACGACATGGACGGTGGTGATGCTGGAACCATCATCTGGATATGCTACATTGTTTTTGTGTTGGAACCGGCATTTTTCTTTTTGCTACGACCGTGTGACATTTCTGCTTCAACCATGTGGTTTTTTGCTACTACCGTCCACAGTTTTTGCTACATCCATTTTCTCACGACGGCCAGATGCCGGTGGTGGGTTTCTGTGAATTCCGGCGATGAGATCCAGCACAGGGGGAGCAGGGGCGGATGGTGCAACCAGTCGCCGGCGAGCTGCTACGGGCTCGCGGTGGGCTGCAACCTCGACCGGCCGTAACCATGGCCGCACGCTGCTGCATCCATGGAGGTTTCAGAAACACACGAAGACGACATAGGTGAGGGCGGGCGACCAGCGGCGAGGATGGCGACCATAGGCGACCGGCGGCGAGGGCGACTGGCGGTGAGGAGACGAGGCGAGGCGGTCGGCGTGTGCTGGGGCGTCGACGCGCACAAGGGGGCCCGTCCTTTTCCCGTGCGGGAGGTTGAAGAAGGAGGTGAGGGGAGGAACGGATCTGACGATGTAGGGGACCTGATCTGACGGCTGGGGCTGGACCGGCCCAACCGTTGGGCCGGTGCGCCGGCGTAGATCACTGCCCTATAGGCTTAGTGCGACCGTGTAGGCCGTATAGTAGGCGTTTTTCCCCTGCCCTAGCCACCGCCACAACCAGGCGACTAGGAAGGTGGATCTTCTTTCACCGATCTCCACCGGCCAGGACGTTGGCCCCCTCTTCCTCTGGCTGCTGCTCCGGCAGCAGGAGGGAAGGGGGACACCGTTTCTCCGCTCTGTAGTTAGGGTTTGGATTTGTAGGTCGTGGTGCGTCGTTGGGGTGGTGGGAGCGGCGCCCGGGCGAATAAATTTGCCTCAACTTCACTCCCACACTGACGGTGCTCAACATGGCGGCGTCTCGGAGTTGATGGCATCGTGTGTTTGCCGATCCTTCAGATCGGCGACGTTAGGGTTCATGGATGGTGTCGGCGAGGCGGTGGCGGTGACTCCATCAGGTATGTCTCTCCTTCTGCTCTATCCCCGTTGCTACAGCGTTATCTCCGACGTCATGGTGGAGCAGGAAGGTTTTGTCGTCCAGGAGTATGTGCAGACGGTTGTCTACGCAAGTGACAGCTGGAAGATGGTGTATCTTGTGTTGGGTTTGTGGTTGAAGGCTGACAGTTCTGGTTTCCTCCTTCGGCGTCATAGTCGTGTGGGGGTGTCAGTTCTGGAGTTCGATTGTGTGTCCGGGGACATGTTGCCCCGGTCTGATTCTTTCAACGGCAATTGTTTTGCTTCAAGCAAACTACTTTGGAGGTCCGTAAAGCTGCTGATCGGCGATGGAGCCGCGTCGAGCTCGTGTGAAGAGGTGATCTGTCTCCTTTTCCTTAGTGGAGAGGGACAGTCGCTGGTTTTTTGCATAGGATTATCCTATCTTTTCAGTCCTGTAACGTCGATGTTTATGTGCCTTGTAATTGAATCTTTATTTTATTAATGAGACACGTATTATCATGCAAAAATAGGTATTGGGGTCAATTGACCCCAGGGGAATTAGGATATCTTTCATTAATTTAGTACTAAACAATATTATTTATTAAAGATAGAGTATCTACAACCGGACCTCTCAAACTTGTCTTCTATCTTCGGGCGGACCGATCAGTCACTGCCCGGTCACGATTTTTTGACCCAGACGGCCCCCTTAAATGGCCCTCGAACGTCCGAGCTGACCGGCACCCCCCATATCCAGCCAAATATAGGGTGGATGTGGAGGCGTCCGGGAACGCCCGCCACGTCGGACTCGGCCCATGCTGGCCCACCCAACCCCACTTACATTCATCCCCATCCTCTCACCGGAGCAAATCCTAGCCACTTCACTCCCTCCCCTCCACTCCTCTCCGCCACCCGAGCTCACCTCCGGCGGTTTCCGGTCTTCTCCGCCATGGCAGGCAACGGATCAGACTCCGACCAGTCTGGATCCGTGACTGGGGTGTCATTGCACTCCGCCTCTCTCAGAAGGACATCGCCCGACCGACGGACGGATCCGTCCGCCGCGATGCCATAGCGTCGGCTCACCGGGCGCTCGGGTCCTCTGGTGCTCGATCCTCGCGGGCCTGGTCGAAACATCTGTCATTCCCCATCATCGGTCGGGCAGAGTATGAGTCCCATGGGGAACGAACGGCCCGCCATGGGAAGAAGAGGATAAGGAAGAGGAGGATAAGGGCCGGCAAGGCCCGCATCGCGGCGGAAATGGCGGCGGCGGAGGTGGCTGATGCGGCGGTGCGGGCGGTCGCAGAGGAGGAAGCCATCGACGCCTGCATTATGAAGAAACGACTACGGAGGAAACGCGCGCCCTCGCCCGAGAGTAGAATCGGGCTGTCCGT
This sequence comes from Triticum aestivum, assembly GCF_018294505.1. Lineage (NCBI taxonomy): Eukaryota > Viridiplantae > Streptophyta > Magnoliopsida > Poales > Poaceae > Triticum > Triticum aestivum. Next base: position 223,834,864 of record NC_057812.1, on the reverse strand, counting down.
GCCATGGTCGGACTTCCATCGAAGGAGGAGGAGGAGGACAACGACGCCGAGGATAGCTCCGGCAACGAGCAGATCCGGCTCGATCCGTACCGCGTCATCGACGGTATTTCTGCGAGAAGACCGGCAAGGGCGCCGGCAAGGGTAAGGGCAACCGTGGATGAACTCCACCATAGCCAAACATGTCAAATTTTGGTAATCCGATGGCATATTTAGTGTAGTGGGATGGAGTAGCCGGACGATGCGTGTGCGTCGACGTAGTTGCATGAGTTTTTATGGATTTAAGAATGTTAATTGAGGTGTTTAGATATGGATTACAATTTTTTAAGGAGTGCCGAGTCAATGCCTGCGAACGTGCCCAGACGCGTCCATGTGCATTTGAGGGTCAGATTTGCCAAATCCGATGCTCTAGCCCCACTGCCATCGGCATGACACCATCGAACTTTATTTCTAGCTTTGTACGGAGAAACCTCAATCTTGGGATGAATGGCCTACATTATTTAATAGAGTCGTACAAGAAAAAAAAATCTTATTCAAGTGTGCAGTTTTATCTCACCTGCGGCAGAGCAGACAAAACAGTCAAGCAGGCAGCGGAGATACTTCCAAGTTCCAACCTTGTGCTCCGACTCTCAAGTCCGTCCTCAACACAGCTCATTTCACCTGCCCTAGCTACGACCTTCCCCTGCATTTGCATTTTCCTGCTACGCAGCCGCTACTGATTTTCCCATTTGTCTCTAGTCTTTAAAGATGAAAACTCAGAGATCCAAAATTTCTGTTGGGTTTCCACGGACACCGCAAAGCAGAGATGAAGCGATAACATCCTGCCCAGAGGCCGACGTGGGCGCATCTACGCCCGTGGCTTGCAGATTGGCTCCGGTTGGAGTCGAGTTAACGTGTCATTTTATCCCGGAGCTCCATGTGCTGAACAAAAAGATATTTCCTTTAGGCGATCCAAATCCAATGCACTGGACTGCATTCTGGGGCAGCAATTTTACACGTGGACCAGTCCATTTCCTGTAGATACGATGACACAGACATAGATTCATGTATCCAAGCCAGGTTGTTGTACTCCAGTGATTTCGGGGCATGTTGGTACAATGGTACAGATAAAATGGCATAAGACCCACAAATTTGTCCACAGATAGGGACCAATCCGTAAACACTAATATTAGAGAGACGGCCATTCAGTGCTGCCCGCATACATTTCAAACACAGTTCAACAGAATAGACGAAATTGATGCAAATACGGTGGATTTTCATACAAAGCGGAGCGCATTCATTACTATTCAGACATTTTTCCTATAAACCAGACAAAATTCATTATATTTTTCATATAAATCAGACTCGACCCTACTCTAAACCTAATCTAAATGATCGTGAGCGCCTATTTCCCATGTCCGGCTATGAGCCCCGAGAACTGAAGCTTCGCCTTCTTCAGTTCCGCCTTGGTGCTCTCGATCTCCGCCTCCATAACCTCCAACTCCGGAGCCTCGGGAAGTAAAGTTGTCTGGCTCCACTGTCACCGCCATGCAGCTAATCGACCGATGATGTTCAGCCCACCAAGGTTGGCTTCGACGGGAGGGGAGGAGCGGTGGCCTTCTTTAGGCCTGAGCGGCGGCGACCTACCATGCACTACTCTTTCTCGTTGCCGGCAACGCCCGCGGACGTGCCGGCTTCGTGGTCGTGACGACGGGGCGCTGCCGGCTTCGTGGTCGTGACGACAGGGCGCGGCCGTGGCGGAGCTGATGATGTCTTCCTCCTCGTCGCTCTTGCCCCACACCTCATCCGTCGCCTCGTCGAACTCCCTGTAGGCGGCTTCTAACTCCGCCTAACATTGGCGATACCGTCAGCGTTCGCGGCGAATCTCGCGGGCAGAGTGGTAGGACTCGAGCAACGTCTCCTGCTCGGGCACGTCCACGTCAGGCACGATGGATGTGCTGGTGGTGAGCAGCTCCTCCGCACGCCGGTGCTCCTCAAGGAGGCCGAGGTAGTAGGCCTGGTCGGCAGCGTCTGCCGGAACTTGGCCTCCTCCTCCTCCCGCAGCATGTCCGTGTAGTGCGCACCAGACTCGTCGATGGTGAGGTCCGCATGCACCGACGAGGAGGGTGGCGTCGTCTCGTCCTCCATTGGGGTGTCGCCGGTCGTCGTCTGCTGGCCGACCTGCCAGCCGGCAGCAATAGCGGCCATCTCCTTCTTCTGCTCCAATGAGAGGGTGTCCCAAAGGGCTTTGGAGCGCGAGGAGGCCATGACGGGCTGCTGCGGAGAGGAGAAAGGGACCAGAGGAGGATGACTCCGGCTATAGCCGGGGATAGAGTTTATATAGCGGACATACGGCAATGGGACGCGGTGGTGAGGTTCATGGTAGGCGGCAGACGGACGGACGGGTAGCGCCAGAGTAGGTTCCTCGGCTATCGCATATCATTAATGTAGAGGCGACGGACCGACACGGTGTCGTTTGAACGCGGAGTAGTCGCCGGCACGCCGCTTCAATGCTGGCATCAGTGAGAGGTCGTGCCGCTTTGGCCTGACATGAATGCGGCACTGGCGCTCTGGAGCGGCGCCGACTATTTCGGGCGGAAAGCGCGCGGGCGAGGGAGGGTTTTTTTATGGACCAGGTTAGTCAGACACGGGCGTGGCTGTTGTCCAGACGCCCGCAAAGCCCCTAGCTTGTCTCCGGTTTTGGAGAATAATGAATCCAGACCATCGAGCGGATCAATTCGGACCAGCGTTCGATGACACAACACGTCCAAGCCACGCGGTTTGAACAGTTGTGGATGGCTTGAGAGTTGGTATTGAAGATGTCCTAACTGCACATGCTAGCCACTATTCCACTCCATGGTGGTTCAGAAATTGCACTACTGGATAGGAGTACAAGCTACACTGCGGCCAAAGGAAGATTAATTGCTCTTGAAGTGAAGTTGGGAGAATCTACTCTTCCATTTCTACGAACGCGGGTCGATTACGATGAGTCATCTCACAAGCCATACATGTCGTCGTCAGACCAGGGAAGGGAAGGGATCACATCAGCTTCACCGCGGAAGGAGGAGTGCCGAGCTCTGAGGGCCTCATGGCAGGCCGCCTTATCTGCCACGCAGCACGCCCGGTGGGCCCCACGGAGGCCCTGCCCGTTGGCCGCCATGGCTCCTATATAGCCTCCGTCCATCCTATCCTCCTCTCCTTCGCACGTATTACCGCGGCTCCTCCCCTGCTCATCGGCGAGAAAAAGGTACACGCGCGCTTCTCCGTCTGTCTAACACTTCCCTTTGATGAATTATACGTACTTGTATTTGCCGGCTGATGATCATTGCCGTCTTACCGAAACTCTAGCGGCTAGGCTTTTCCGCCCAGTAATACCGATTTTCTTCTAGTAGCCGGAGGTTGCAAATACAGTACTTTTCTAGTACGGGGTATTGCTCGGCGAAGCTCGCAGGAGTTTGATTTAACGGAGAGGAATAGCTTGCGTATGACTTGATTGGTTGGTTGGTTCTCCTCTTTCTGAGTACTGTCGTCCAGATAAGCACGCCGGCAGTGTGCCAGGTCACAGGCTTTTGCGTGCGTGCAGCTTAACCTTTCGTTCTAGGCTCGTTTAGAACACTTATTAAGGCTTCCTTGAGTAGTTTATTTACCACTACCGCCTGAGTGTCCAAGTAGCCCTCGTCTTCTTAATTTGGGAGATGGCAAGAGTACTGTTATACTTACTCTTAAGGTAGTGATTGGTACTTTTTCTGTCTCAAAATATAAGAACATTTTTGACACTAGTGTAATGTTAAAAATGTTTTTATATTACGAGATAGATGAATAGTTCTCAAAAAAAAGACAGTGATTGGTATTCTACTAAGTTTTCTTTTCGGGGGTCATTTTGCTATGCTTCTGTGAGAAATGTTTTTTTATAGAGAAACATTGATTGATAACATTCTTAGATTTTATGGGAAATATTGTTTTAGTCTAAGAACGATAGGTAAATAAACAGGTTTTCTAATTAAATATTGTAGACGTCGCAAAGATTAAACGATATTTTTTACAAGATGACTTAACTTTCTGGATAAAGTAGAAAGTGCTACAATAAGATCAAAGCGGTGAAATGATTTTTAGGCCATCTATTTGAAAACGGGCTCTAGGTTAGCATGAAAATGAGCATAATTTTTCCCGTACAATCCGGAAAACAGCTCGAATTCGACTATCAAGAAAAAACAGAACAAAACAAGCAAAAATAGCATACTGCTGCAAACACACTACAAAGTCTTAAAATGACCTAAAACAGTGGTCGCTGCCGCTTGCACTGCTAACATTTTTTTTTTGAGATAGCTTGCGCTGCTAACAGTAAAAATGAAAATGAGCAGATAGACCAGGAAAATAGATTCAGCCCGTTGTTTCCAGGATTTTCTGTTGATTTTAACCACAGAGCCCGTGTTTTTGGTTTCTACTCTACTGTCCGCATCGCAGCAAGATGGACTACATGAATGGGCCAGGCCGGAACCACCTGTTCGTCCCTGGGCCGGTGAACATCCCGGACCAGGTGATCCGCGCCATGAGCCGGCAGAACGAGGACTACCGCTCGCCGGCGATCCCGGCCCTCACCAAGACCCTGCTGGAGGACGTGAAGAAGATCTTCAAGACCACCACCGGCACCCCCTTCCTCTTCCCCACAACTGGCACCGGCGCCTGGGAGAGCGCGCTCACCAACACGCTCTCCCCGGGGGACCGGATCGTGTCCTTCTCGCTGGGGCAGTTCAGCCTGCTGTGGATCGACCAGCAGCAGCGCCTCGGCTTCAGCGTGGACGTGGTGGAGTCCGACTGGGGCTACGGCGCCGACCTCGGCGCCCTCGAGTCCAAGCTCCGCACTGACTCGCAGCACACCATCAAGGCCATCTGCATCGTCCACAACGAGACCGCCACCGGCGTCACCAACGACCTCCACGCCGTCCGCAAGCTCCTCGGTCCGTCCCAAGCTAATCTTGCCACCTCTTGCATGCATGCATCGATCTTGATTGATATGCTTACGTGTGGATGATGATATGTATATATGATGCAGATGCGTACCGGCACCCGGCGCTGCTGCTGGTGGACGGGGTGTCGTCCATCTGCGCGCTGGACTTCCGCATGGACGAGTGGGGCGTGGACGTGGCGCTGACGGGGTCGCAGAAGGCGCTGTCGCTGCCGACGGGGCTGGGCATCGTGTGCGCCAGCCCCAAGGCGCTGGAGGCGGCCAAGACGGCCAAGTCGGTGCGCGTCTTCTTCGACTGGAAGGACTACCTCAAGTTCTACAAGATGGGCACCTACTGGCCCTACACGCCCTCCATCCAGCTCCTCTACGGCCTCCGCGCCGGCCTCGACCTCCTCTTCGAGGAGGGCCTCGACAATGTCATCAAGAGGCACACACGCCTCGGCACCGCAACAAGGTACTCCTACGTAGTAACCTGCTCCACCAATTCTTGTCTGTCTCTGCCTGCATGACGGCTTGACGAAAAATGGATGAATCTGAACCAGGCTGGCGGTGGCGGCGTGGGGGCTCAAGAACTGCACTGCGAAGGAGGAGAACTTCAGCGACACGGTCACCGCCGTCGTCGTGCCGCCGTACATCGACAGCTCCGAGATCGTGAAGCACGCGTGGAAGCGGTACAACCTCAGCCTCGGGCTCGGGCTGAACAAGGTCGCCGGCAAGGTCTTCAGGATCGGCCACCTCGGCCACCTCAACGAGGTACGTACGCACGCACGTCGCCGTAGAAACCGCTTGCGATCTGCATCGCCGATGACCAACGCGTGCTTTGCCGTCTTTGCTGCAGCTGCAACTTCTGGGCTGCCTCGGCGGGGTGGAGATGGTGCTCAAGGACATCGGGTACCCGGTGAAGCTCGGCAGCGGCGTGGCGGCCGCCGCGGCGTACCTCTCGAATTCCACGCCCCTCATCCCCTCCAGGATCTGAGCAAAACCCACGCACGAAGGCAAGGGGGTCGCGAGAAGAAGAAGAAGAAGAACAAACATCGTACGGTGCCCTGCTCCGGGAGCAGAGCATGCAGGCGTAGTACACTACTGGTTCTGGTTATACTCTCTGTATGTAAAGTTAATTTTCACACACCCATCTGTGCTAAAGGAGTATAATTTCGTCAACTGAAGCTTTAATTAAAGGAAATTGAACCCGGATTAATATTACATCATGTGCCTCTTTTAGATGGCTAGGCTTGGTAATTGGTATTGTCTGATTGATCTACTCTGTTTCCTGCTACTGTACATAAGCTGTTTATAGTTTTATAACCACTGAACTACATAGCGCGTCATCCATCACCGAAGAAATCCAGGCAGCAGCTTGGTACAAAAATCACGTGCACCCCACCCGTGCGACGGTAAGGCCAACTCCACCGCGCGACTTCAAACGGACGTCAGCTTTGTCCGGATTATGTCTATTTGGGTAAGGCGATGGAGTCATGTCCAGACGTGTCCTAAAATGCGATGGCCGTACACCCAACGCGCGGCCGCATCCTTTAGCCCCATCTTGTCCGCCTCCATTTCAAAAAAAGAACAACATTTCAAATACCAAGTCCTGGTTCAGGCCAGCGGCCCTAGTTCACGCCGGCAACATAGCCAACGGCCAATGTATCCTTGCCGGCAACACAACCAGACTTCAAAATGAATAGTTTTGTTCGCCGGCAACACAAGCAGCCTCCAAAATAAATGTGTTTCTCGCCGGCACACAGCCAACGGTCCAGCGGGCGGGCGGCACCCATGTCAGCCTCCAAAAAGAACGGCCACGGCCGATCGGACGACCTAGTTTAGGTCGTCGGCGTCAAACATCTCCTTCTGCCTGGCCTCGAACCAGCTCCTTATCTTCTCGCTCATCTTGGTCAAGTCCACGCTCATGATCGCAAGGGCCACCTCATTTGCTTTGGTTGCAACATTGGTGGCCTTGATGTCGAGCTGTCGCTGCCTGGCCAAGACATTGGCGGCCTCGATGTCGAGCTGCATTTGCCGGGACGCCTCCTCCATGTCGATCTTCCTCCTCTTGGCCGCCTCCTCTATCTCAAGCTTCTTCCTTTGAAGCTCTAGGTATTGCTTCATTTGCTCGTCCTTACTTTGCCGCTTCTTCTCGTCCCTCACATCCTTTTGAGACAGCATGCCATGCAAAGTCTCACGCAAGGCCATGGATGAGGCATCACGTATGTCGTCCACCTTGGAGTTGGTCTTGCCCCTCGGCCTCTTCAACGCCTCTCCATCTCCACCTCCGGTGAACTTGGCCGTCTTCTTGCCTCTCTTCCTTTGAAGTTCACTATATTGATCCTTGAACTTGGGGTAATTGTTGATGATCGTCCAACAATGCGTAAGAGTGAATGGCTTGTCATTGTGTCGGGCCTTGAATGCTTCCAAAGATTGAAATGCCTACACCACATGATCAACAACAATTGAACATGCAAACATATACAAGGCCGAAGTCTCATGGCCATAGTAAGGAAAGGACTAGGATGAGGAGAGCATACCAAGTCCCCAACGCCGAGACCACTCACCGGCTGTCCTTCAACGCTCTCAAATGCGGCGTAATACTTGTTACACTCTTGTTGGATGAACAACCACCTCTTTTGAATCGAGGTGATGCCACGGTTGCTTATGATTTGGTAGGGCTCAAACATGTTCCTTTCATGGAATGTTGTGTGGACTCTCATCCAAAAAACAAGACCCTTTTGTTGCGCGCCGGTCTTTGGATTTTGGCTAATCTTCATCCAACATTGGCAAATCAACTTGTCCTCATCTTGGGTATATGAACCCGTGCGAATGCTCTTCCTCCTCTTTTGTGCTTCCGCTCTTTGGGTGAGCTCGTCGATGAACAATGGCTCGCCACCAATATCAATGTCATTGCCTTCTTCTTCATCACCATCACCTTCGCAATAGATGTCATCGTCTTCATGCCACGAGTCACCATGGTCGTAGTCAGCACGGTCGTCGGCCTCTTCATCGGCAACGAACTAGGCGCGACCATCCTGACTTTGGGTCTCGTCGGGGTTGTAGGCACTGATACGTCTCCGTCGTATCTATAATTTTTGATTGTTCCATGCCAATATTATTCAACTTTCATATACTTTTTGGCAACTTTTTATATTATTTTTGGGACTAACATATTGATCCAGTGCCCAGTGTCAGTTCCTGTCTGTTGCATGTTTTTGGTTTCGCAGAATATCCATATCAAACGGAGTCCAAACGGGATAAAAACGGACGGAGCTTATTTTTGGAAAATATGGAAAATTTGGAAGGAAAATCAACGCGAACCAGTGCCCGAGGTGGTCACGAGGCAGGGGGCGCGCCTGCCCCCCTGGGCACGCCCCTACCCTCGTGAGCCCACCGTAAGGCGGTTGACACTCTTCTTTTGGCGCAAGAAAGCTAATATTCGAAAAAAATCACGGTGAAGGTTTCAGGCCAATCGGAGTTACGGATCTCCATATATACACGAAACGGTGAAACAGAGCCATGGAGAACGCAGAAACAGAGAGAGACAGAGAGACAGATCCAATCTCGGAGGGGCTCTCACCCCTCCCACGCCATGGGAGCCAAGGACCAGAGGGGAAACCCTTCTCCCATCTAGGGAGGAGGTCAAGGAAGAAGAAGAAGAAGGGGGCCCTCTCCCCCTTGCTTCCGGTGGCGTCGGAGCGCTGCCGGGGCCATCATCATCACCGTCATCTTCACCAACAACCTCACCGCCATCATCACCAACTTTCCCCCCTCTATGCAGCGGTGTAACCTCTCTCTTACCCGTTGTAATCTCTACTTAAACATGGTGCTCAACGCTATATATTATTTCCCAATGATGTATGGCTATCCTATGATGTTTGAGTAGATCTATTTTGTCCTAATGGCTATTTGATGATCGTGATTGGTTTGAGTTGTATGTTTTATTATTGGTGCTGTCCTATGGTGCTCTCCGTGTCGCACAAGCGTGAGGGATTCCCGCTGTAGGGTTTGCAATATGCTTATGATTTGCTTATGGTGGGTGGCGTGAGTGACAGAAGCACAGGCCCGAGTAAGTAGGTTGTTTGCGTATGGGATAAAGGGGACTTGATACTTTAATGCTATGGTTGGGTTTTACCTTAATGAATCTTTAGTAGTTGCGGATGCTTGCTAGAGTTCCAATCATAAGTGCATATGATCCAAGTAGAGAAAGTATGTTAGCTTATGCCTCTCCCTCAAATAAAATTGCAATAATGATTACCGGTCTAGTTATTACCTAGGGACAAATAACTTTCTTGTTGACAAAAGCTCTCTACTAAAACTAATTTAGTTGTGTCTTTATCTAAACAGCCCCTAGCTTTTATTTACGTGCTCTTTACTTTCTTGCATGCTTACCCAAAAACACATACAAGGTACTTCTAGTTTCATACTTGTTCTAGGTAAAGCGAACGTCAAGCGTGCGTAGAGTTGTATCGGTGGTCGAAAGAACTTTAGGGAATATTTGTTCTACCTTTAGCTCCTCGTTGGTTTCGACACTCTTACTTATCAAAAACTGTTGCGATCCCCTATACTTGTGGGTTATCAAGACCTTTTTCTGGCGCCGTTGCCGGGGAGCAATAGCGTGGGGTGAATATTCTCGTGTGTGCTTGTTTGCTTTATCATTAAGTAATTTTTATTTGCTGTTCTTAGTTGTTTCCTATCTTTAGTTATGGGTAGGAAACGCAAAATACCAAAAAAAATTAGTTGTACCTACTGAACCAATGGTTGAAGAACCAATCAAAATCTATCACACTGCTGAAGCTTATTACTTGGATCATCTTCGATCCCTATGTACTCGTGCTGAAACCCCAACTAGCTTAGTTGAGGGCAAACCTTTAGATGAGCATGCTTGTTATGTGCGACACCGTATATCTCGAAAAGGGAAACTTTTACAGCATCAAATTAATACTATGCAATGCTATGCTTGGAATTTATGCTATTATTATGATTTTACTTGTTGTTCTGAAAACCCTAAGAAACACCTTCCCTACCAATGTGAGTTTAGTGATTAAATGGAATCGTATCTTCGTATGCTAATGATCAACAAATTGAAGAATTTGTTGCTTTTAAGGGTGCTTTTGAAATTGCTTCTTTGATTGAAAAGTATGATGCTACTCTTTACAAATCTGAAATTTTTGCTATACTTGAATATTGTTATGAGAATTATGCTTCTAATGCCTATGTTAAACAATATATTGAGGAGTACTCCGCTGCCCAAGAAGAAACTAATATTTTGCAGGAGTCTATGGAAGAAGAAATTGATGAAATTGTGAGCTCATTGGATGAAAAAGATGATGAGGAGAACGAAGAACAAAAGGAGGAAGAGCGGATTAGCTACCCGTGTCCACCTTCTAATGAGAGTAACTCTTCAACTCATACATTGTTTAAATTCCCTTCGTGCTTACCGAAGGATGATTGCTATGATGACTATTATGATCCCATTGATTCTTTTGAAATATCCCTTTTTGATGATGCTTGCTATGCTTGTGGCCAAGATGCCAATATGAATTATGCTTATGGAGATGAACTTGCTATAGTTTCTTGTGTTAAACATGAAATTGTTGCTATTGCACCCACGCATGATAGTCCTATTATCTTTTTGAATTCTCCCGATTACACTATATCAGAGAAGTTTGCTTTTATTAAGGATTATATTGATGGGTTGCCTTTTACCGTTGCACATGATGATTTTGATGAATATAATATGCATGTGCTTGCTGCTCCTACTTGCAATTATTATGAGAGAGGAACTATATCTCCACCTCTCTATGTTTCCAATATGATAAAATTGCAAGAAACTGTTTATACTATGCATTGGCCTTTACTTTGTGTGCATGAATTGTTCTTTTATGACATGCCGATGCATAGGAATAGAGTTAGACTTCGTCATTACATGATATATGTTACCTTGTGCTCACCACTAAATTACAAATCATTGTTAATTAAAATTGGCTTTGATATACCTTGGGATCCGGGTGGATTCATTACTTGAGCACTATATGCCTAGCTTAATGGCTTTAAAAAAAGCGCTGCCAGGGAGACAACCCGGAAGTTTTAGAGAGTCATTTATTTCTGTTGAGTGCTTTCATATAGTTTAAAAACAACAAAAATAAAGAGGGGAACCCAAAACTTTTTCAAAAAAGAAAGTGAAAGTGAGAAAGACAAGCATTGTTGAAGTGGGAGAGCTCCTTGAACTTTGTTCATGCTCACGACAACTTTGTGAATCTTGATTACAGAAACTTTTCAACAAAAATAATTATCCCCTTGTACAATGTCATCGTATTATAAAAATAATGTGCCAAGGTTTGCCTTTAGGATGTTTACATTTGCTTGATGGTTTGTACGGTGCAGGACAGAAACTTTGGCTGTAGTGCGCGATTTTACATTTTTAGTTGGAATGTCAAATGGTTCTGATTATTTTTGCACTGTCTTTCTGTACAAATTGTTTATTTTTCCTAATTTTGGCAGAATTTTTCAAGTATTATAAGTATGGTGAATGTTCAGATTGCTACAGACTGTTCTGTTCTAGACATATTCTGTTTTTGATGCATAGTTTGCATGTTTTGATGAAACTATCAATTTATATCAGTGGATTAAGCCATGAAAAAGTTATATTACAGTAGACACAATGCAAAAACAAAATATGAATTGGTTTGCAACAGTACTTAGAGTAGTGATTTGCTTTATTATACTAACGGATCTTACCGAGTTTTCTGTTGGAGTTTTGTGTGGATGAAGTGTTCGATGATCGAGAAGGTCTCGATGTGAGAAGAAGGAAGAGATGCAAGAGCTCAAGCTTGGGGATGCATGAGGCACCCCAAGTAAATATTCAAGGAGACTCAAGCGTCTAATCTTGGGGATGCTGGGGAGGCATCCCCTCTTTCTTCAACAAGTATCGGTATGTTTTCGGATTCCTTTCGTTCATGCGATATGTGCAAGTCTTGGAGCGTCTTTTGCATTTAGGTTTTTACTTTTCTTTTATGCACCATGCTGGTATGAGATGGTCCTTGGTTGATTTATAGAATGCTCTTTGCACTTCACTTATATCTTTTGAGTATGGCTTTATAGAATGCTTCATGTGCTTCACTTATATCATTTGAAGTTTGGATTGCCTGTTTCTCTTCACTTAGACAGCCGCGATATGTAGAATGCTCTTTTGCTTCACTTATATTTGTTAGAGCATGGGCATATCTTTTGTAGAAAGAATTAAAACTCTCTTGCTTCACTTATATCTATTTAGAGAGATGACAGGAATTGGTCATTCACATGGTTAGTCATAAAATCCTACATAAAACTTGTAGATCACTGAATATGATATGTTTGATTCCTTGCAATAGTTTTGCGATATAAAGATGGTGATATTAGAGTCATGCTAATGAGTAGTTGTGGATTGTAGAAATACTTGTATTGAAGTTTGTGATTCTCGTAGTATGCACGTATGGTGAACCGTTATGTAACGAAGTCGGAGCATGAGGTGTTTATTGATTGTCTTCCTTATGAGTGGCGGCCGGGGACGAGCGATGGTCTTTTCCTACCAATCTATCCCCCTAGGAGCATGCGCGTAGTACTTTGTTTCAATGACTAATAAATTTTTGCAATAAGTATGTGAGTTCTTTATGACTAGTGTTGAGTCCATGGATTATACGCACTCTCACCCTTCCACCATTGCTAGCCTCTCTAGTACTGCACAACTTTCGCCGGTACCATAAACCCATTGTCGGTGTCAAAACCGGAGGATCTCGGGTAGGGGGTCCTAAACTGTGCGTCTAGGCCGGATGGTAACAGGAGACAAGGGACACGAAGTTTTACCCAGGTTCGGGCCCTCTTGATGGAGGTAAAACCCTACGTCCTGCTTGATTGATATTGATGATATAGGTGTTACAAGAGTAGATCTACCACGAGATCAGAGAGGCTAAACCCTAGAAGCTAGCCTATGGTATGATTGTATGCTGTGATTGTTGTCCTACGGACTAAAACCCCTTCGGTTTATATAGACACCGGAGAGGGTTAGGGTTACACAAGGTCGGTTACAAAGGAGGAGATATCCATATACGTATTGCCTAGCTTGCCTTTCACGCCAAGTAGAGTCCCATCCGGACACGAGACGAAGTCTTCAATCTTGTATCTTCATAGTCTAACAGTCCGGCCAATGGAGATAGTCCGGCTGTCCGGAGACCCCCTAATCCAGGACTCCCACAGTAGCCCCTGAACCAGGCTTCAATGACGATGAGTCTGGCGCGCAGTTGTCTTCGGCATTGCAAGGCGGGTTCCTTCTCCGAATACATTACAGAAGAAGTTGAATACGAGGATAGTGTCCGACCTTGCAAAACAAATTCCACATTCCACCGCAGAGAGAATAACGTTTTCGCAGATTTGATCCGCTAGCTTGTTTTGGCAACATGATGTCATGTCATGGCCCGGTGACTATTCGAACCGTTTCTTTTAGAGAGCCCCGCACATAACGCGAGGCAATTTTTCGACACGTCTTGTCAAAGCAGAGATCGTGTCCCCTTATTATGGGATTCTCATCAATACGGGCGTGGGTAACCTAACCTCGCCATCAATTGCGGTGCTTGGGGGATAAGCGAGTTTTACTAGGCAAGTGGGGGCGTTTAATTTTGTCCGCCCATATAAAGGGATAAGGATTCACCTTTCTATCCACGCCTTCTTCCTCCTCTGCTTATCCGCTCCCGCATACTCAAGCTCTAGCGCCCAAGTCCTCACTTCCATCTCAACCTTCTCCAACCATGTCTGGAGCGGGAGGCAAGTGGATGGTCTCCTCCGTCACGGAGGGAGACGTCAAGAAACTGAGGAGAGCCGAATACCTGCACGACGACATCGCGCACCGGTTCCCAGATGAGGGACAGCTCATCCCCACCCCCGAGCCCCATGAGAGGGTGGTATTCCTCACCCATTTCCTCCGCGGACTGGGATTCCCTCTCCATCCCTTCGTCCGGGGGCTCATATTTTATTACAACCTGGATTTCCACGATCTGGCCCCGAACTTCATCCTCAACATCTCGGCGTTTATCATCGTGTGCGAGGCCTTTCTCCGCGTCAAGCCCCACTTCGGCCTATGGCTGAAGACCTTCAACGTTAAGCCGAAGGTAGTGAGCGGCCGCCAGGCGGAGTGCGGAGGCGCCATGGTGGGCAAGATGCCCAACATCACATGGCTCGAGGGCACCTTCGTGGACACCATAAAGGGGTGGCAATCGGGGTGGTTCTATATCACCGAGCCGCATGACCCCGCATGGGTAGCGGCCCCCGAGTTCCGATCTGGCATCCCCATGCGGCTCACCTCCTGGAAAGAGAAGGGCCTGTCCTGGGGTAATTCAAAAGAGCTGACCAGACTCCAGTCATGTATTCAGAACATGATGGACAAGAAGCTCAAGCTTGTTAACATAGTCCAGGTTATGCTCGTCCGCCGGATACTCCCGTGCCAACAACGGGAGTTTACCTTGTGGGAGTTCAATCCGGCACAGCACCGAACTCTGAACAGGCTCTTCGACACGACTCATGAAGATGCCTGGAGGGTGCTGTTCAAGGGCGCCGCGGTCCCTCCTCCCATTACTGAGGATCGCGGATTCAGCGCGAAGTGCCAAGCCAATGCGGTAAGCTGTTTTACCTTTTATAGGATACTTGTTTTCTATACAGATTGACTCTGTGCGGGATCTAAATTCCCGTGTCGTTAACAGGACTGGCAGAGAATGGCCGGACAGATCGACTGTCCGGCTCCCTTGCCTGAAGGCCCCGCAGATGCTCTTCTAACGAAGATGCTGACTCCGGCCCCTTATAAGGTGCCGGAGAAGACCAAGAAGGCCAAGGGAGCTCAAAAGAGTTCCCGACGCCAGGCATCGTCGGACTCACCGTCCGATGATTCTGCGGCGCACTCTTCCCCCGAAGACGAGGAAGAGGAAGAAGAGGCTCCCCCACCGACTGGGGGAGACAAGAAAAGAAAGGCCGCCCCAACTGGGGAGGCCGAAGGGTCCAAGAAGGGAAGGACGCTCGTTCCAGACAGCTCCACCGCCGCCGTCGAAAGTGAAGACGAGTGGTTGCCCAGGGGCAAGCCCCAGGGGAGATCGTAAGTGTTCGGATACCAAAGTAACCCATAGGATTCCTTTGTCGCATTGCTTTCCCTAATGCCGAACTCAATTGTACAGGCCGCCCTGAGCCAATATCGAGGTATCCTCGGATGGCTCCCTGGGCTTGTCAGACATGGATAGCGATCCGGTCCCGAGCGCCACCTCCCCTTATCCGTCCGAAGACGCCGAGGTGCTGTCTCAAGAGGCACCGAATTGAGGGGGGACAGTCCGAAGGCGCCTAAAGGTGACCTTCCAGACTCCGGGAGCCGAGGAGACGGGGTCCCCGAGAGCTCTGAGTTCGGCCCTCAGCCGAACACCGCGCCGGACCCTCCAACGGATCCGAGCTCGGGCAGGCGGTCCCCTTCTAAGGAGGGTGATACGCCTGTGCCGGTGACCTCTGCCCACCCAGAGGCGCCGGACACTATGTTGGAAGCGCTTCGCAGCACTTCCATCGAGGAGGAGCACCGCACTATAATGAGTGCGGTGATCCAGAAGGTTCAGTCCGCCAAGAGCGGATTGACTGAAGCCTGTACTAGCCTTCTAACAGGCTTTGAGGTAAGTGTTTTAAAATGTAGTAGAAGTGTTACCGCATAGACAGTAGCCCCTGATGCTTTGTTCGGTGTTCACAAAGAAAAGCCGAACAGAGGATCAAATAATATTGCAGGAGTCTAATATAAGTATGTCGATATGCATGTGCAGGCTTCGCTGCTGGCGTCCGCCGCACTAACTGCGGAGGTCGCCGTACTGAAGGAGGCCCTCGAGGGGTCCCAGAAGGAGCTCGGCCTTGCTAAGAGGCAGCTCGAGGAGAACAAGGGTAAGTAATACCCCGTCTGTAGATGAGAAAAAGGACGCGATTGCTAAATGACAGGATCATTGTATGTTTGCTAGGGGCCACGACCGAGGTGGCGACCCTGAAGCAAGCGCCGTCCTAGGCCGAAGAAAAGGCGGCCCAGGAGCGCACCGAGCGAGAGAGGCACGAGGGGCGAGGTGCAGCAAGAGCTCCAGGCTCTCGTGACAAAGCACGAGGCGTTGGAGCTTGACTTGAAGACGAGAGAGTCTGAGCTTGCTGCGGCCCGTGAGAGCGCGAAGAGTGCCAAGGCCGAGGCCTAGAAGGCCCTTCAGGAGATCGGCACGATGAAGAAGATAGCGGCGGGTAAGGCTTTCTATATGCAAAGCAAGCATGCAACGGTGAATTATCGATTACTTACCCGAATCCGGAGCTCTTCAGGAGCATTCGCAGATTTGCCCCGCAGTGTGTCCGATGCCGCACTATTCTACCAGGCCGAGGACGGAAGCTCGACAGAGAAGCTGTTCTGGTCTCAGTATGCTGAGGCCGAACATCCGGTGCCAATGAGCGACCAGCTGAAGCAGATGGCCGAGCTACATACCTACCTATCATGGCATTTCCATAGCCATTCCGAGATATATTGCCATGCAACTTTCATCATCATCATATACATGACTTGAGCATTCATTGTCATATTGCTTTGCATGATCGTAAGATAGCTAGCATGATGTTTTCATGGCTTGTCCGTTTTTTATGGCATTGCTATGCTAGATCATTGCACATCCCGGTACACCACCGGAGGCATTCATATAGAGTCATATCTTTGTTCTAGATATTGAGTTGTAATATTGAGTTGTAAGTAAATAAAAGTGTGATGATCATCATTATTAGAACATTGTCCCATGTGAGGTTATCAAAATAAAAGTGGCCAAAGAAGCCCCCCCCCCCCAAAAAAAGAGAGAGAGAGGCCAAAGAAGCCTACAAAAAAGGAAAAAAACAAAAAAAAACAAAAAAATGAGAGAAAAAGAGAGAAGGGGCAATGTTACTATCCTTTTTCCACACTTGTGCTTCAAAGTAGCACCATGTTCTTCTTATAGAGAGTCCCTTGAGTTATCACTTTCATATACTAGTGGGAATTTTCATTATAGAACTTGGCTTGTATATTCCAAGGATGGGCTTCCTCAAATGCCCTAGGTCTTCATGAGCAAGCAAGTTGGATGCACACCCACTTAGTTTCAGTTTGAGCTTTCATATACTTATAGCTCTTAGTGCATTCATTGCATGGCAATCCCTACTCCTCACATTGATATCTATTAATGGGCATCTTCATAGCCCGTTAATACGCCTAGTTGATGTGAGACTTTCTCCCTTTTTGTCTTCTCCACATAACCCCTATCATCATATTCTATTCCACCTATAGTGCTATGTCCATGGCTCACGCTCATGTATTGCATGGAAGTTGAAAAGGTTTGAGAACGTCAAAAGTATGAAATAATTGCTTGGCTTGTCATCGGGGTTGTGCATGATGTGAATGCTTTGTGTGGTGAAGATGGAGCATAGCCAGACTATATGATTTTGTAGGGATGAGTTTTCTTTGGCTATGTTATTTCAATAAGACATAATTGCTTGGTTGGTATGCTTGAAATATTATTATCTTTATGTCAAAGGATAGATTATTGCTTTGAATCACTCGTATCTTAATATTCATGCCATAATTAGACATATGATTAAGATTATGCTAGGTAGCATTCCACATCAAAAATTATCTTTTTTATCATTTACCTACTCGAGGACGAGCAGGAATTAAGCTTGGGGATGCTGATACATCTCTGTCGTATCTATAATTTTTGATTGTTCCATGCCAATATTATTCAACTTTCATATACTTTTTGGCAACTTTTTATATTATTTTTGGGACTAACATATTGATCCAGTGCCCAGTGTCAGTTCCTGTCTGTTGCATGTTTTTGGTTTCGCAGAATATCCATATCAAACGGAGTCCAAACGGGATAAAAATGGACGGAGCTTATTTTTGGAAAATATGGAAAATTTGGAAGGAAAATCAACGCGAACCAGTGCCCGAGGTGGTCACGAGGCAGGGGGCGCGCCTGCCCCCCTGGGCACGCCCCTACCCTCGTGAGCCCACCGTAAGGCGGTTGACACTCTTCTTTTGGCGCAAGAAAGCTAATATTCGAAAAAAATGACGGCGAAGGTAACCTCTTCACCAACAACCTCACCGCCATCATCACCAACTTTCCCCCCTCTATGCAGCGGTGTAACCTCTCTCTTACCCGCTATAATCTCTACTTAAACATGGTGCTCAACGCTATATATTATTTCCCAATGATGTATGGCTATCCTATGATGTTTGAGTAGATATATTTTGTCCTAATGGCTATTTGATGATCGTGATTGGTTTGAGTTGTATGTTTTATTATTGGTGCTGTCCTATGGTGCTCTCCGTGTCGCACAAGCGTGAGTGATTCCCGTTGTAGGGTTTGCAATATGCTTATGATTTGCTTATGGTGGGTGGCATGAGTGACAGAAGCACAGACCCGAGTAAGTAGGTTGTTTGCGTATGGGATAAAAGGGACTTGATACTTTAATGCTATGGTTGGGTTTTACCTTAATGAATCTTTAGTAGTTGCGGATGCTTGCTAGAGTTCCAATCATAAGTGCATACGATCCAAGTAGAGAAAGTATGTTAGCTTATGCCTCTCTCTCAAATAAAATTGCAATAATGATTACCGGTCTAGTTATCGATTGCCTAGGGACAAATAACTTTCTTGTTGACAAAAGTTCTCTATTAAAACTAATTTAGTTGTGTCTTTATCTACACAGCCCCTAGCTTTTATTTACGTGCTCTTTACTTTCTTGCAAGCTTACCCAAAAACACCTACAAGGTACTTCTAGTTTCATACTTGTTCTAGGTAAAGCGAACGTCAAGTGTGCGTAGAGTTGTATCGGTAGTCGAAGGAACTTTAGGGAATATTTGTTCTACCTTTAGCTCCTCGTTGGGTTCGACACTCTTACTTATCGAAAATTGTTGCGATCCCCTATACTTGTGGGTTATCAGGCACGGCCCTGCCCACCCTCGTAGATCACATCCTCCATGAATTGGTTGTAGAAGGGGTCGTCGACCGGTGGCGTTGGTGTTGGCATTCCGTCGAACAAGACACGGGGGGGCATCATGGTGCCCGTAAATGCTAGCCATGCTTGCTTTCTTTGCATCTCCACGGACGGCCGGCCGTCGCTGCTGGACCTAGGCATGACATTGAGGACGATGATAGCCGAGGGGCGCGGGGTGGATGGCGCGATCACGCCAACGTCCGTCGACCCCGAGAAATGGGTCTGGGCGCCGTGCCTTGGCGGGGGAAAGCCGAGCGACATAGGCGTGGTCCGCGGCTGGCAGTGCGGAGGCTGGGCGACCGACGAGCCTGTGCTCGCCGGGCCAACGGCCGCTGCAGAGAAACCGGCCGGACGGCAAATGCCAAACATGAGGAGGGCATGCGCTTTGCTTTGTTAACGATGTCCTCATTCTCGTCGACCTCGGCCTTGCGCCGCACGGCCTTCATCGCATCGCACTCGGCGGCGAACTTGGTCGCGGCGGCATTGTCCTCGACGACCGCCCTCCGTGTAACGCCCCGAGACCGACGCGCCAGGTGTCTTCCAGTACTCGTTGTCGTTGCCATGTCATTTGCTTGCGTGTCGCATCTTTGTCATGTCATCATGTGCATTGCATCATCATGTTTTCAAACTTGCATCCGTCCTGGTCTCCCCGTTCCTTCCGTTGTCCGTTGTGAGCCCAAACACACTTGCACGCGCCCGCGGCACCTCCGAAATATTATTTTATAAGTGGCATAAAAATGTTCTGAGAATGTGTTGAAAGTTGGCGTGCGGTCTTATTATAGTATAGATAGACCACCTGTCAAGTTTCGTCGCATTCGGAGCTCGTTTGATAGCCCAACCGTTAAACATATAGCGGCATTATAGGCAGTCATACATCGGACATTTTCGGTCTTCGAAGACTGACGGGCCTCTCCTTCTCTTCTCTCCTCTCAGCCCAACCTCCTCTTCATAGCCCACAAGGCCCAACCTACCCCTCCTCACGTTTGGAGTCATCCGATCGAGATCTAATGGTCTGAAAACGAACTAGTTCCCCTAACCCTAGACCCCCTACCCTATTTAAGCAGCCCCCTTGCCATTTTTGGGTATCCCTAGCCCTTCCCCTACCTCATAGACGCAACCAAACCCTCCCCTTCCTCGGATCCGGCGCCGCCACCTCGCTCCCGCCACTTAACGCCTCCCGATTGCCCCTGCGCCGCCGCAGCCACCAGCCTTGCCCACTCCCGCGATGCCACGCTGATACGTCTCCAACGTATCTATAATTTTTGATTGTTCTATGCTATTATATTATCTGTTTTGGATGTTAATGGGCTTTATTTTACACTTTTATATTATTTTTGGGACTAACCTATTAACCTAGAGCCCAGTGCCAGTTTCTTTTTTTTCCTTGTTTTTGAGTATCGCAGAAAAGGAAAACAAAACGGAATCCAATTGACCTGAAATTTCACAGAGCTTATTTTTGAACCATAAGAAGCCCACGGAGTACCATAGTTGGGCCAGAGGAGTCCCGGGCTTCCCACGAGGGTGGGGGCGCGCCCACCCCCCTGGGCGCGCCCCCTGCCTCGTGGACAGCCCGGAGACCCCCCCTCACTTGTTTCCGACTCCAGCACCTCTTATATAACCAAAATCTCCAGAAAATAACCTAGATCAGGAGTTCCGCCATCAGAAGCCTCCGTAGTCACCGAAAACCAATCTAGACCCGTTCCGGCACCCTATCGGAGGGGGGAATCCCTCTCCGGTGGCCATCTTCATCATGCCGTCGCTCTCCATGACGAGGAGGGAGTAGTTCAACCTCGGGGCTGAGGGTATGTACCAGTAGCTATGTGTTTGATCTCTCTCTCTCTCGTGTTCTTGATTCGGCACGATCTTAATGTATCGCGAGCTTTGCTATTATAGTTGGATCTTATGATGTTTCTCCCCCTCTACTCTCTTGTGATGGATTGAGTTTTCCCTTTGAAGTTATCTTATCGGGTTGAGTCTTTAAGGATTTGAGAACACTTGATGTATGTCTTGCATGTGCTTATCTGTGGTGACAATGGGATATCACGTGATCCACTTGATGTATGTTTTGGTGATCAACTTGCGAGTTCCATGACCTCGTGAACTTATGCATAGGGGTTGGCACACGTTTTCGTCTTGACTCTCTAGTAGAAACTTTGGGGCACTCTTTGAAGTTCTTTGTGTTGGTTGAATAGATGAATCCGAGATTGTGTGATGCATTTCGTATAATCATACCCACGGATACTTGAGGTGTCGTCGCCAAGGTCGCGCGAGAGAGCGCCAGTCGTGGATTTTCTCCCCGACCTCTCTAGACGTGGATCTCCCACCTAGGGAAAGAACGAGGATCGGGACAGGAAATCCCCAGCGAACCAGCGACCAAATGTTGTGACAGGTTATCCATGGGCCGATTTGCCTCATGGGCTCTACTCCCAGTTTTTTTAGGGGGGGTCCCGGCGGTATCACGGGCTACCAAACGAGCCCTGAGGGTATCCTCCGCCCTGCTTAGTTCAACTAAATGAATTAAATTCTTAAATTCACATTACTATTGAAATTTTAGTTCATTTGGTCGGATTAACTAGAGTCGGAGGGTACCCTAAAGGTTCCAAATTTTCATGCCTACTTGTCGTTACCCGTATATGTCCTGCCCCACTTTAGCCATTTTCTTAGTTGCCCCTTTCAAATTGTCACCCAGGTATCAATAGTAAGGATAAACAAATAACACTACATTGGTTGGATCACCAGGCCGAGCGCCTTGAAAATTTCATATCTCAAAAGATCATGTGCGAACCCTCTCCTAAAATTTCTCATATCTCAAAAAATAGCATTTGCCGATCGAACTCATTCCATGTTTATCTAGTATATCTATAACACCAAAAGCAACACTAGCAATGTTCCCGCTAAACTTAGTCAGGGACATGCATAAATGATGTGTTTCATTCTGTTGTGATCACCAC
>NC_057812.1:222880274-222899821 GCF_018294505.1 Triticum aestivum | reverse complement strand
GGCCGGCGGCGAGGCGCGAGGAGGCGGGGAGGTGGCGCGGCGGGGTAGGTGGCGGCGGTGGGCGCGCGGGCCTCGGGGGCCGGCGATGGGCTTTCCCGGGCCAGCGGCATGAGGGCGGTGAGGCGCCATCTGGCGTGACCTGGTTGGTCCGGCGGAGTGGGTGGACGCGTCCGGTCCAAATCGGACACGTCCGGCGGCGAGGTGGAGCTGATTTTTAGGGTTGGGGGTGTAGGGATCTGGAAATGAAATGGAGGGGTCTATTTATAGAGGTAGGAGGAGGTAGGAAGCTCCAAATGAGGTGCGGTTTGCGGCCACGCGATCATGATCGAACGCTCTAGATGATGGAAGGGGTTTAGGTGGTTTTTGGGCCAGTTTGGAAGGGTGTTGGGCTGCAACACACACGAGGCCTTTTCGGTCCCTCGGTTAACCGTTGGAGTATCAAACGAAGTCCAAATGGCACGAAACTTGACGGGCGGTCTATCAGTAGTAAACCAAGGCCGCATGACAAGTCTCGGTCCAATCCGAAAACTTTTAACACCCGCACACGAAAAGAGGTAGAAAGGCCCACCGGAGGACATAGGAGCGCCGGAATGCAAAATGGACAACGGGGAAAATGCTCGGATGCATGAGACGAACACGTATGCAAATGCAATGCACATGATGACATGATATGAGATGGATGACAAAGACAACAACACACGAAGACAAAAACCCGACAACGAGGAAATAAAATAACTTAGTGCAGGATACGGCAAGAGTTGGGATACATATGAGGTAAATTACATCTGGGGTGTTACAACACTCCACCACTACGAAAGGCCGCTTGGCAAGTCTCGGTCCAATCCGAGAACGTTTAACACCCGCACAAGAAAAGAGGCAAAAGGGGACGCTGGAGGACATAGGAGTGCCATGCAAAACGGACAACGGGGAAAAAGCTCGGATGCATGAGACGAACACGTATGCAAATGCGATGCACATGATGACATGATATGAGATGCATGACATCGACAAAAGCAACACGAAGACAAAACCCAACAACAAGGAATATCATAACTTAGTGCCAAAAATGGCAAGAGTTGGAATACAAATATTGCAAGTTACATACGGGGCGTTACAACACTCCACCACTACGAAAGGATCTCGTCCCGAGATCTAGGACTGGAAAAACTCCGGGTACTCAGAACGGAGGTGATCCTCACGTTCCCAGGTGGCTTCACGGCCGGAATGGTGTGACCACTTGACTTTGAGGAATTTGATTGACTTGTTGTGAGTCTTGCGCTCGGTTTCTTCAAGGATAGCAACAGGGTGCTCACGATAAGAAAGGTCTTCTTGGAGATCAATGTCTTCGAAGTTGACGGTGCGGTCAGGGGTCTTGAAGCACTTGCGGAGCTGAGAGACATGAAACACGTCGTGCACGTTTGCAAAGTTGGAGGGAAGCTCAAGTTGATAGGCGAGATCGCCTCTCTTGCTGACGATCTTGAAAGGACCCACGTATCTAGGGGCAAGCTTCCCTTTGATACCGAAGTGACGAGTACCTTTCATTGGAGAGACGCGGAGGTATACATGGTCTCCGATCTCGAAAGCCAAATCACGATGCTTACTATCATAGTAGCTCTTCTGGCACGATTGCGCGGCTTTGAGATTATCACGAATGACTTTGCACATCTCTTCTGCCTCTGTGATCAAGTCATTTCCAAGAAGTTGACGTTCACCAGTCTCTGACCAGTTAAGAGGAGTACGACACTTTCTGCCATGGAGAATTTCAAATGGGGCCTTGCCGGAACTCGCTTGAAAGCTGTTGTTGTAGGAAAACTCGGCATATGGAAGACAATCTTCCCACTTCATACCGAAGGAGATAATGCAAGCCCTGAGCATATCTTCAAGAATCTGATTGACACGCTCGACTTGGCCACTAGTTTGGGGATGAAAAGCTGTGCTGAAACGGATGTTGGTGCCCATGGCCTTCTGAAAAGAATCCCAAAACTTGGAGGTGAAGATGCTGCCACGATCTGAAGAAATCAACTGCGGAATGCCGTGCAGAGAGACAATCCGAGAGGTATATAGATCTGCCAATTGAGCTGCAGTGATGGATTCTTTGATAGGAAGGAAATGAGCCACTTTAGTGAGTTTGTCGATGACAACGAACATGACATCATTGCCACGTTTGGACTTTGGAAATCCAGTCACGAAGTCCATCTCAATGTGGTCAAACTTCCATTTTGGAATGGCAAGAGGTTGGAGGAGACTAGCTGGTCGTTGGTGTTCTGCTTTAACTCTTCTGCAGACATCACATTCATTCACGAACTGAGCAATCTCGCGCTTCATTCGAGTCCACCAATACGACTGCTTGAGGTCATGGTACATATTTGTACTTCCAGGGTGGATAGAGAGGAGTGAATTGTGAGCCTCGTTCATAATGACTTTACGAAGGTCGCCTTTAGGCACAACAATGCGATCCTCGAAGAATAGAGTATCCTTGTCGTCAAGGCGATAACACTTGTACTTGGGTTGACTCTTGGCAATCCCAATCTTCACCTTCTTCACCATAACATCAAGAAGTTGAGCCTCACGAATCTGATCTTCCAAAGTAGGAGAGACTTGGAGGTTGGCGAGGAAACCTTGAGGAACAACTTGCAGATTGAGTTTGCGGAAAGCTTCACAAAGCTCAGGTTGGTAAGTGAGGGAGTCTTGGATTAGGGGGTGTCCGGGTAGCCGGACTATATCTTCGGCCGGACTCCTGGACTATGAAGATACAAGATTGAAGACTTCGTCCCATGTCCGGAAGGGACTTTCCTTGGCGTGGAAGGCAAGCTTGGCAATACAGATATGTAGATCTCCTACCATTGTAACTGACTCTGTGTAACCCTAGCCCTCTCCGGTGTCTATATAAACCGGAGGGTTTTAGTCCATAGGACAAACAACAATCATACCATAGGCTAGCTTTTAGGGTTTAGCCTCCTTGATCTCATGGTAGATCTACTCTTGTACTAGCCATATCATCAATATTAATCAAGTAGGAAGTAGGGTTTTACCTCCATCGAGAGGGCCGAACCTGGGTAAAACATCGTGTCCCCTGCCTCCTGTTACCATCCGGCCTAGACGCACAGGTCGGGACCCCCTACCCGAGATCCGCCGGTTTTGACACTGACATTGGTGCTTTCATTAAGAGTTCCTCTGTGCCGTGACCATCAGGAAGGATGCCTCATCCCGTCTTTAAAGACGGCACCGTTGCTAAGGGAGCTTTGGCTGTCGGCCAGACTCTCAAGCTAGGTGGTTTCCTTATGACCACCCGTTCGGCTGCTGCGCCGACGATGACCTCTCGGGTCATCGAAAGCAATCTTCACGTCAGCTCAGAATTTGCCGAGCAGCTAGATCCAATGGAGCTCTCTTCCCTAAACGAGCTCTTGGATCGCTTCGCCGCCCTGGGAGTTGCTACGGATTATGACCAGATTGGGTCTAAACCCGATCTGAGAGAGATTAACTCCCCCCAGGTCACCCATCATGTTGCCGTGGTAGAGGGACAGTGCGGCGACCCTTCATCTATCTTAAGGACTAGATATGTCCGGATTCCCGATCCCTCCAAGTCGGATACCCGCGGAGGGGAGGACATCACTCAAGACCTGAACTTAAAGTCAGGTAACGGGCTAGATTCATTGGACAGCATCCAAGAATCCAAACTTCCGAGTTCGGAAACTCCTTGGCCCCTGGGTCTCAGATTGGGTGAGGTTTCGGATTTGATTCCACCCACCCACCCGTACATAAGCGATCTATCCCAAATTAGGCAAGAGCCCGAAGAAACAGTACATCATTACTGGGCCAGATTCCTCCTGGTTATGAACAGGATAAAGGACTGCCGCGAGGAAGACACAATTTTATTCTCCTGCAATAATTGCACGGACAAGGGAATCCTCAACGCCATAAGTCACCGTGATATTACATGCTTCACTGACTTGGCGTCCATAGTACGAAAGTACTGTGCGATGGAAAGCGACTGGAAAACCGAAACAAAATTTTGGGACAATCCGGCCTTGAATACAAACCCGGTCCAAAATAAAAGGGTGCATCATCGTCAGACACCCGGGTTCAATACCAAAAAGCAAAAGCCCTCTACAGGGCACGGGACCGTACTGGAAGGATGGCTTGACGGACCCAGTAAAATTCATAGTGCAGAGGGCGCCACACCAACTCACAGCCTTAGAGCATGTTGGATACTCCGGCAGGTGGCAAGAATTGGCGAAGATCTTCTAATTCCAGAAGCCACAGAAAGCCACCCCAGAGAAACTAGTACGGTATTAACAGTCTTCGAGACTTACGCATCAAATAATATGCGAAAAAGAACACTCCACGGCCTTGCCGAAGTCTACCAAGTAGCAATAATAAACCCATGGAGTGACACGACTATTACTTTTAATGCCAGTGATGAACCTAAATTCCGAACAGCCCGAGCACCAGCCGCATTGGTCCTCAGTCCAATAGTGGACGGCTTTCGTCTTACCAAGGTACTCATGGATTGCGGCAGCGGATTGAACCTCATCTATGAGGAAACCCTTCAAAAAATGGAAATAGACTGGAACCGCATTGAGCGAAGCAGCACAACCTTTAGAGGAATAATCCCCAGCTGAGAAGCGTGCTGTACAGGAAAAATCACACTAGATGTGGTGTTCGGCACGCCGGATAATTACAGGTCCGAAGAGGTCACGTTCCAGGTGGCCCCGTTCAATAGCGGATATCACGCTCTGCTAGGGCGGGAAGCGTTTACAGTCTTCCAAGCAATACCCCATTACGGGTACATGAAGCTCAAGATGCCCGGGCCTAACGGAATCATCACTCTCGTTAGTGATCCGGACATAGCACTCCGCACCGAAAACAAGACAGCCGCACTGGCCCTCGAGGCGCTATCCGAAGCCCTAGCGGCTGAGGAACTGACTGCACTGCGCTCCATGGTGTATAGGGACAATGTGATACTCGATAAAAGATCCAAGTCCACCTCCTTTAAACCGGCAAACAAAATAGTCAAATTCCAGGTCCATCCAACGGACCCCAATAAAACAGCTTCCATCGGGGCACAGTTAAACCCTGATGTAGATGCTGCACTGCGAGAGTTCCTATGAGAGAACTAGGACATTTTCGCCTGGCACCCTTCAGACATGCCAGGAATCCCACGCAGGCTGGCCGAACACAACTTAAATATCCTAATAGGATTCAAGCCAGTCAAACAGGCTCTTCGGCGTTTTCCGAACCTAAGAGACATGCCATGGGAGAGGAACTAGCCAAGCTATTGGTGGCTGGATTCATCAAAGATATAAAACATCCGGACTGGCTAGCAAACCTGGTGATGGTACCAAAGAAGGACAAATCCTGGCGCCTGTGCGTTGATTTCAAAGACCTTAACAAGGCTTGCCCAAAGGATCCCTTCCCTCTCCCCCACATCGATCAAATTATCGACTTTACCGCAGGATACGATTCGTTGTGTTTCCTCGACGCATACTCCGGCTACCATCAAATAAAGATGGCAGGATCAAACCAAGCCGCAACGGCATTCATCACACCATACGGCCCATTCTTCTTCAACACAATGCCCTTTGGGCTAAAAAACGCCGGTGCAACATATCAACGCATGATTCAGACATGTCTGGCCAACCAGATCGGCAAAACAGTGGAGGCATATGTAGATGATGTGGTCGTCAAAACAAGACATGTCGAATCTCTAGTAGACGACTTGAGGCTAACATTTGATAACCTCCGAACATACGATATCAAGCTCAACCCGGAAAAATGCGTTTTTGGAGTTCCAGCCGGAAAGCTCTTGGGCTTCATTGTATCCGGTAGAGGAATTGAAGCAAATCCAGCCAAGATCCGAGCTCTGTCACAATTGGATATCCCGAAGGACCTCAAACAAATACAAAAATTAACCGGATGCATGGCGGCTCTAAGCCGCTTTATCTCCCGCTTAGGAGAAAAGGCCCTACCCCTTTACCGCCTCCTTCGGCGCACCGAACACTTTGAGTGGACGGATGCAGCCACGGCCGTACTCGACGAAATAAAAGCCATCTTGGCAACAAACCCAGTCCTAGCCGCACCAAACATTGGCGAACTAATGCTATTATACATTGCAGCAACCCATCAGGTCGTAAGCGCAGTGCTTGTCGTCGAACAAGAAACGGACGGACACAAATTCCCCCTTCAAAGGCCGGTCTATTATGTGTCCACTGTCCTTACCCCGTGCAAGTCACGGTACCCGCATTATCAAAAGATTGCGTACGTGGTATTTATGGCATCCCGGAAGCTGCGACACTTACTTTCAAGGGTGTTCAATAACAGTAGCCTCGGAAGTGCCACTTAACGATATTATAAACAACCGCGACGCGACGGGACGGATTGCAAAATGGGCCATTGAGCTCCTCCCGTTCGACATAACTTACAAGCCACGGCGAGCTATCAAGTCGCAAGTTTTGGCCGACTTCGTCACAGAATGGACGGAGGCCGAACTCCCTAAAGAGTACGGCACATATTCAAACTGGGTCATGCACTTCGACAGCTCCAAAATGTTGGCCGGTCTAGGGGCTGGCGTCATTTTGACGTCCCCCACAGGAGACACAGTTCAATATGTACTCTAGATAATGTACACAGACTCCAACAACGCAACCGAATATGAGGCCCTTTTACATGGTCTCCGGATGGCAGTATCCATGGGCATTCAACGCCTAGAGGTGCGCGGGGACTCGAACCTCGCAATATCCCAAATAAATGGAAACTTTGATGCCAAGGATCCAAAAATGGAAGCTTATCGCAACGCCGTCCTAAAAATGTCAGCTCGGTTCGAAGGCCTCAAATTTCACCATATAGCCCGGGAAAATAATCAGGCGGCAGATGTCCTGGCACGCATCGGCGTAAAACGCGATGTAGTCCCCCCCAACATCTTCTTGGAAAGGTTGTTCAAGCCATCCATAGTATGGGAAGGGGAACCTGGCAATAACAGCCCGGACCCAACCGCACTGCCCGACACGAACACTCTGACATAATTGGAGGCTCTGCCAATGGAATAACACCTTCAGCCCACGTAATAATGGCCGTCATCGCCCCGTGGACAGAACCATTCCTCGCCTACCTTACCAGGAAGGAACTCCCTGAGGACCAAAATGAGGCACGCTGCATAGTGCGGCGATCTAAAGCCTATAAAGTCCACGAGGGAGAGCTTTATAAGAAAAGCACTACCGGAGTCCTTCAAAGGTGCATCTCCGAAGAGGAAGGGCGGAACCTCTTGGCTGAAATTCATGCCGGACTCGGTGGGCATCACGTTGCAGCTCGGTCCCTTGTAAGCAAGGCCTTCCGTACATGCTTTTATTGGCCGACGGCCCGGGAAGACGCCCAGGACTTAGTCCAAGGATGTGTCGGTTGCCAACTTTTTGCAAACCAAAGCCATATGCCACCCACCACCCTCCAAACTATCCCCATCACCTGGCCCTTCACGGTCTGGGGTCTTGACATGGTTGGACCCCTTAAAGGCGGAACCCACAAGAAAAAATACTTACTGGTCATGGTGGATAAGTTCACCAGATGGATAGAAGCCAAGCCTGTTAAGACGGACGAATCCGGACCGGTGATAGACTTTATATCCGGGGTTGTACACCGTTACGGCGTCCCCCACAGCATCATCACTGATAACGGCACGAACTTTACGGCCGATGAGGTAAAACTCTGGTGCAAAAACATGGGCATCAAGCTCGATTATGCTTCCGTCTATCACCCACAAACCAACGGCCAGGTCAAACGTGCAAATGGTCTTATCATGAGCGGCATCAAACCCAGATTAGTGCGGTCCCTCAAGGAATCTAATACGCACTGGTAGAGGAGCTCGACTCTGTACTCTGGGGGCTGCGGACCACGCCGAATCGCACCACTGGATACACACCATTCTTCATGGTGTACGGCGCAGAGGCAGTTTTGCCCTACGACATAATTCATGACTCACCTTGAGTGCGCATGTACGAAGAAAGAGAAGCCGAGCTCGACGGCAGGACAGTTTGGATGCCTTGAAGGAAGAGCGAGACGTGGCAAAAGCCCGTTCCACATTCTATCAACAGCAAGCTCGAAGATACCAAAGCAGAGAAGTACGGGCCAAAAATTACAATGTTGGCGAATTAGTTCTACGCCTGCCGGACAAGAAAAAGGACAAACTCAAGCCCAAGTGGGAAGGTCCCTTCATAATTGACCAAGTCCTGACTGGTGGAGCGTACCGCCTGCGAGATGCATTGGATAACTGACTCGAGCCGAACCCATGGAACGCAGCCCGTCTCCGAAGATTCTATGCCTAGCGCCGGACTCTGTGTTCGTCTCCTTCCTCTGTCCATTTTTACATACTTTCTGTCTTACATTTCTCTCCTTCTCCTCTCTCTCTCTATCTTATAGCCTTTAAAGGCTCATAAAAAGACGCGCTATCCGCGCTCATTAAACCTGGGGGCTTCTTTAAACAAAAGCTTATTTATACGGGCTTCATGCCCAACACATGTGTCACACTTCCGCATGTACCTTTTATTCGCCATGATATGCATCGATATGACTTAAGTTTTGGCCAAGCTGGGTTGCCTGGCTCCTATGCTTACCCCTACGTTCCCGATTGTTCGGCTAGGTGGTAAAGGGAGCACCTCTGCGATTGTTACTGCCGGGTCAGCCGGATGTGTACCTCAGACTGGGTGAAGCCGAAAGCTAGCATTCTTAAGGGAATATTCGGTCAGTGAACTAAGGATGATCTTTTTTTTATCTATACGCCCCCAGATGTTTTTCATGCGCCTCTTTTCGCAGAATGGACATGCACTTTAGGGCATGCCTCCCAGGGAAAGGAACCCCTAACGGAACTATTCTCCCTGGAAGATGTTTCTTACTAACCATGTAATATAACATAACTAGTTGGGCACTTGTCTATTCAAGCACTAATGACCCCTACGCCTGGTCACCATGCATACCCCGGTTCTTATATAACCGCGAGGGTATTCGGACACGCTCCGGACCGTCAGGTCCCGAGGTTGAAGCGAAAAGGTCGGCCATGACAAACGATCTACAATCCGGCTATAAGGCATTACACATGTCAATTAAAATTACATAATCAATCTGACTGGTTGTATTCCTCTTCAATACCATCTAACAGGTTGTCTAGTTTACAGTCCTATTGGGAATACTTTGCGGCCAACTCTACTTGGCCGTATACTAAGCTCACAGGGATCTCCTTCCCATCGGGCCCTACGGGTCCGACCTCGGCCATGTGGTTTGGGTCAGCCTTCGTGTACCGCGTCTTCACCATGGCCCAGGCCTCCCTGGCGCCTTGACGGCAGGCCGACATCTTCCACAATCGGAAGCACCGCCGCGCTCCCTTCAGCTTCTCTACAAGCTCTCCAAGGCCTTCGGGCATGGAGACGGATGGCCACAAAGGCTGGGCGATGCCTTGCATCACCTGCCGAACTCGCTCGTGCAGTTGTGAGAGCTCGGGAAGAAGGTCACCCGTAGAACCGGGCATTTCCTCTGCAGGACGACCTGTTAGCATACCTACAGACATTACTCTGTTAGTCGACTTCCTCGCCGAACTCTTTTTTCAAAGTTCATTTAAGCACTTACTATATATGCCGCGTCGAAGCCGTTGATTCTCCGTAACGGAGTCCAACAGCTGGGCACGAACATCCTTCAGTTCCACGCCCAGCTTGGTGTTGGCATCTTGGAGATCGTTCTTCTCCCGCCTCACCTTTGTCAGCACATTCTCACCAACCTTCAGCTGGCGTAGGAGATGTTGCTTGTCCAGATTAAATCCGGCGTCATCTGCAATTCCATTTGTCAGATTTGCACCCATGCCACACTTCGCAAAATACTTATATTTCAAAGCGTATATTACTAGAGGGGGTCTCCTTAGGCTCCCCTGCTGCGGCCAATGCGGCCTCAAGTTGGGCTTTGCACTCTTCTAGCTCCTGGGACAGTAGGGTATTCTTTTCTGTAAGAACCTGCATAACAAATGATCCTTAAATCAGTTATTCTAACTATTTCAAGTCTCGGGGGCTACTGGTATATATATAATTACCAAAATTTTCTTACCCGTATGTCTTCTACATATTGCTCCGTGGCTCTGGCTAGACCATTTTGAGCGGCACGGAGGTACGCATCTCCCGAATTGAAGGCATCCAATGCCTCTTGGGAGAAACAAGCATCGCGAAGAACAGTCCGGCGACGCCTGTGGTTCATGGCACTCTCCACCTCGGAATTGGTGGCAGACAGCCTGTCCGCATCCTTGTCGGAGGAGCGTCCGGTGCGCACCTTGTGTTCACCTCCGCTTCCGGACCAGGCTTTGGAGCCTGGCTGGTGGAGGCGCGATTGGCAACCTCTCCGGATATAGTCCGGCGAGGTCTCTTCGTCTTGAAGAAAGCACGAGCGTTAATTTTCCTTTTAGGAATAACACCTGGGAATAGGATGGTGCGCTATACCTTTGCGCCGGCGTCTCAGTCCGGACTGCACTTGTTTTCAGCCCGTGGGGCCTTGCCGCCCCTCATTGGCTAGTCGCCGCAGGCTCGGCCTCCCGTCTCAAGGACCTCCCCTGCAAAACATGGTTGTCATACGGCAGTCAAAAACACGCGAGGACAGATCCCTTTTCAAAGTGCTAGGACTTCGGTCTCAGTTACCTGTGAGGCTGGGAGTAACCCTGGGTAATCGGCCGTAATGGCCACCAAGGCATTGTCCTTGCTCAATTGATGAAATACCCCATCAATCAGCTCCACAGATAAGACTGGATCCTCTTGAGAGGACGGGTCGAGAGACCTTCCTGGGTCCTCGGGTTGTGGAGGAGGGATGTTTATTTCTTTAACAGCCTGGCGCAGTTCCTGCATTGAAGTCGTTAGACTGAATATTTAACGATGGGAATATGAAACGAATGGGCAAGTAAAAGTGACCACTTACCCAGCTTGCGGGATTATACATAGAAAATCCACCATGTGGGTTGACGCAGAGAAATTCCTCCTCTTCTCCCTTGTACAAAGTGGACAAGATCTTTAGTAGAGCGGCAGCCGAATCCGGCCCCTTACGGCCGTAGCGGGTGGCGTCGTCCTCCCCGTTGAAATCCCACATGGGGTGGCCTCTATACTGAAGCGACTGCACCCCTCGCATGATGCATTCGGCCATAACCCCGATCATGGTCAGTCCGGAATGAGCCAACAATCTTATCCGGCCCATCAGGTAAAGAACGTCCTTGTCGCTTTCCCTCTGAGGGCTCCGTGGATGCCAGCTTAGGCACTTCTTCAGGGGAGCACTGTTAAACTCAGGGAGGCCGATCCGGACAGGATCCGGCAGCGGGACATCCTCTATGTAAAACCATTCTGAAGGCCAGTCCTTAGACACCTTCTTTGGGGTTCCGGATAGATATCCGGTCCCGGCGATGCGCCACACTTCGGCTCCGCCCACTTGATATATTGACCCCTTCTGAGAACGGGGCACAAGGCAGAATAGCCTTTTCCACATCGCAAAATGAGCCTCGCAGCCCAAAAACAGCTCGTAAAGGGCTACGAAGCCCGCGATATGCAATATGGAGTCAGGCGTGAGGTTGTGCAGCTGGAGGCCATAGAACTCCAGGAGCCCCCGGAGAAACGGATGAATCGGAAATCCGAGCCCTCTTATTAAGTAAGGGACAAGGCATACCCGCTCTCCTTTGGAGGGATTAGGGGCACTCTCCGCTTGCTCTCCGCCATTATAGGTGGCAAGTCCGGCTCGAACCGGGACCATATAGGCCAGAGGGAGAAATCCCTTGGTCTGGAGCGTCACTAACTCGCTGTGCGGGATGGAGCATCTCTTCCAATCTCCAGGCTGAGGGCTGGAAGGGCGAGAGGAGGAGCTGCGGCGGCCGGCCATGATAGAATGGACCTCTGTCGGACACGCTCTGATGAATACTCGCGGAAGGGAGAAGATGTGGTTTGGATCTAAATCCTCGTCTCCTTAAATAGGCGGCTCATTTACGCGGCTAAGGGTGTAAATATGAAAACACCCTGACTTTTCGTATTCGTTTGACATGTGGAAGACGGCCATTATTGGGCATAGAAGCCAAGGAGCGCTACATTTACAAGAAACTGGACATTATTCGACAGGTACACGGAATTTGAAGGAGAACCCGCCTTGCAATGCCGAAGACAATATGTGCACCGGACTTGTCCTCATTGAAGCCTGGTTCAGGGGCTACTGAGGGAGTCCTGGATTAGGGGGTGTCTGGGTAGCCGGACTATATCTTCGGCCGGACTCCTGGACTATGAAGATACAAGATTGAAGACTTCGTCCCATGTCTGGAAGGGACTTTCCTTGGCGTGGAAGGCAAGCTTGGCGATACGGATATGTAGATCTCCTACCATTGTAACCGACTCTGTGTAACCCTAGCCCTCTCCTGTGTCTATATAAACTAGAGGGTTTTAGTCCATAGGACGAACAACAATCATACCATAGGCTAGATTTTAGGGTTTAGCCTCCTTGATCTTGTGGTAGATCTACTCTTGTACTACCCATATCATCAATATTAATCAAGCAGGACATAGGGTTTTACCTCCATCGGGAGGGCCCGAACCTGGGTAAAACATCGTGTCCCCTGCCTCCTGTTACCATCCGCCCTAGACGCACAGGTCGGGACCCCCTACCCGAGATCCGCCGGTTTTGACACCGACAGTAAGGCTTGAGAATCAAACTGTTGCAGTAAGCCTTTCTGCTCAAAGCGTCAGCAATTACACTGGCCTTGCCCGGAGTATATTTGATACTCGGATTATACTCTTGAATCATTTCGACCCAATGAGTCTGCCTGAGGTTGAGATTAGGCTGAGTGAAGATGTACTTGAGACTCTTGTGGTCAGTGAAGATGTCCACTTTTCTTCCCAATAAGAGATGTCTCCAAGTTAAAAGAGCATGCACAACTGCCTCCAACTCGAGGTCGTGAGTGGGGTAGTTCTTTTCGTTGGGCTTCAACTGGCGAGAGGTATAGGCCACAACTTTCTTCTCTTGCATCAACACTGCACCAAGACCTTGAAGGGAAGCATCACAGAAGACCTCAAACGGTTTGGATTCATCAGGAGGAGTTAGAACTGGAGCAGTGACTAATTTCTCTTTCAGGGTGTTGAAAGCGATGTCACATTCAGGAGACCAGACGTACTTCATGTGCTTCTGGAGAAGGTTGGAAAGAGGCTTCGCGATCTTTGAGAAGTTCTCAACGAACCTTCGACAATAGCTTGCGAGCCCAAGGAAGCTGCGGAGTTGCTTCACATTCTGAGGTGGTTCCCAATTCACAATTGCAGACACCTTCTCAGGATTCACCGCTATGCCCTTGGCAGAGATGATATGCCCAAGATAGAGAACCTCATCGAGCCAAAACTCGCACTTTGAAAACTTGGCATAGAACTGATGTTCTCTGAGCTTATCCAGCACCAAACGCAAGTGCTTGGCATGATCTTCCTTGTTCTTGGAAAAGACCAAAATGTCATCGAGGTAGACCAAGACGAAGTCATTTGTGTAGGGGTTGAAGATGAAGTTCATCATGTGAGAGAATGTTGGCGGAGCGTTGACGAGGCCGAAAGACATGACAGTGTATTCATATGAACCATAGCTTGTTCTGAATGCTGTCTTGGGGATATCCTCTTCACGAATGTGAATCTGATGATAGCACATACGGAGATCAAGCTTGGAGAATACTTGAGCACCTTTGAGTTGTTCAAACAGCTCATTGATGTTGGGAAGTGGGTGCTTGTTCTTTATAGTCTTCTTGTTCAATGGACGGTAGTCGACACAAAGTCGGCCCGTTCCATCCTTCTTTTCACAAAAAGAACTCCACAACCCCACGGAGAAGAACTAGGTCGGATGAGACCCATACGCTCTTATTCATCGAGTTGCTTCTTCAACTCTTTCAACTCTTTAGGTCCCAGCTTGTAAGGACGTTGGCAAAAAGGTTCCGTGCCAGGCTCAAGATCGATGACAAATTCAACTGGCCAGTGCGGATGCATTCCTGGAAGCTCTTCTGGAAAGACGTCTTGATATTCGCAAACGACCGGAATTTGAGAGATGGCATCCGGCTCACCCTTCTCATTGAGAGAAAACAGTCGAATGGTATCATCATTAGCGGCAAAGACAATTACATCCTCAGACGAATGAGTCAATTGAATCTGCCTGGCAGCACAATCAAGCTGAGCCTTGTGCTTAGAAAGCCAGTCCATTCCAAGAATAAGATCAATATCCGAGTTACCAAGGACCATTGGAGAAGAAAGAAACTTATAGTCGCCCAACGTGATAGTAACATCTAGAGCCATCATTTTGGTGTTCATGAACAAACCCGGAGAAGAAACCGCTATCGGCTTAGGCAAATCAACAGTATGCACATCATGCATGGATGCAAAAGGCTTCGATAAGAATGACAAAGATGCACTAGTATCAAAAAGAACTCTTGCGGGAATATCATTAACAGGAAGGTTACCCATGATGACATCTGACGAGTCCTCTGCCTGAGCTGCGTTCATCATGTTGATCTTAGCAGACTTGGGGTTATGCTTGACCACTGTGGTGCTGGCAGATCTCACAAGAGGAGGAGGAGGGAGACGCCTCTGATTGAAGCATTTGTTGGCATAGTGACCCTTCTGTTGGCACTTGTTGCACGTGACCTCTGAAAGCAGACGGTGATACGGAGCACTTGATCTTGGAGCTTGAGACGAAGTCTTGTTCTGAAAGCCTGGCTTGGGTGGGTGGGAAGATCCATTGCCACCTTTGCTCTTCTGCTGATAAGGCTGACGGAACAGAGGAGGAGGCAGCCAATACTTTTGTTGCTTGGCCACTTGAGTTGAGGAAGAAGGAGTTGCATCTCTGACTCGCTTCTTGGAAGCATCACACTTCAGTTGGGAAGCCTCTTGCTTCATTGCCATGTTGTAAAACTCATCGTACTTCTTGGGCTCAAAAAGGATGAGAGCTAGCTGGAGTTCTTCTCTGAGACCACCCCTGAACTAGTATATCATGCTCTTCTCGTCCGGGACGTCTTGCTTAGCGAAACGGGCGAGCTTCTGAAACATGATGTTGTACTGGTAAACAGACATAGTGCCTTGCTTCAGGTTGCGGAATTCCTCACGCTTGCTCTCAACCACACTCTGAGGAATATGATGAGCTTTGAAGTCTTGACGGAATTCATCCCAGGTAATCACACAGCCTCCTCTGGAATATTTGTACTGTTGAAACCATTCTGCAACTTGGTCTTTGAGTTGGAAGGAGGCAAACTTGAAAAAGTCCTCAGGCCTGACGTTACTGCACTCGAAATGCTTGCATATGTCCACGAGCCAATCATCAGCGTCTGAGGCCTCAACACAGTTGCTGAAGGTCTTTGGCTGGTTAGCAAGGAACTGGTTGAGTGTAGCAAACTGATTCTGATTGTTGCCATGGCCCTGGTTGCGCTCTTGCAGAATTTGCATGATCAGCTGCGTGTTTGCATTGGTAGCGGCCATCACAGCTTGCCATGCCTCCGGAGGTGGAGGTGGTGGTGGCGGATCCTGATTCTGATTGTTGCTCTTAGCAGGAGCCATCCTGAAGAGGTTGACATCCGTTAGCATATTGACAGGCAAAAATTCAAGCTAAATCAAACGGATTGAAATTGCAACATAAAGTCTTCACATCCGAACAAAATGAACGAATGCATTCCAATTGAAATGGTCACATTTCCATAAATTGAGAAGCCACTTAGAATTGAGTTAGAAGAATAAAAACAAGGTACAGACAAAAACAAATACTTGGTGAGGATTGCCCAATCCCAAACCAAATATTCGTGGAAGAAGAACTAGAGCTACAAGATTTCCCACCTATGAAACTCCCGAACCTTTCCGGTTATGCAATCAGGTGTTAGGGATACAGGGGAAGCATAATATCTCACCCAAAGCTAGCAAATCCTACATCCAGCTGTATCCATCCTTCAACACATAACCAAGAAACCTTCAGAAATCATTTACCTCAACCTTCGAAAAGCATCTGTTATACAAGTTATGGAAATACTCCCGAACTCCCACCCCAGTATTGGGTGGCGTCGAGGTTATCTCACCAACAACTGCATAAAAGAGATTTTTGATGTCGGCGAAACTCAGGTATTCCAGAATCCCAAAGATAAAATTGTGACGACAACACCTCGGAGCTCAACTCCCTGGGACACTGCCACAACCCCTAAATGACAGGAGGCACCAAGAATAATGTTCTCGTCACAAAACCATCGGAATGATTCCAAGATACCCGCATGATCCTAAATTTTTTTAGTGAAATTTGAGAAGAGAAGAGTCAAAACTCTATGTCAGGATGCCTCACCAGAGCGACGAAGGGACTGAGGAGTAAAAAGAATTCCTAACTCTCTGATATATATAAACCTAGATGACTCAAAACATTTTCTAGACTCAATAACGCCAACGATTCGATCAAGCAGGGGGCTCCTAAGGTCGGGGAAGGCTCTGATTACCAACTTGTAATGCCCTCGATGCGGCTACATCTCCCACGTGTCGAAGCACAACTTAGACGCATAACCGCATTGAAAGCAATGTCACAAGTGAGGTTATCTTCGCAATCAACCCATGTATATAAATAAAGGGGAAAGGTACATAGTTGGCTTACACTCGCCACGTCACACAGATGCATAAATAAGTCATTACATTCATCCAATACACTCATGGTCCGACTACGGTACCAAAATAAATATCAACCCCCAAATGCGACAAAGACCCCGATCGCCCCAACTGGGCACCACTACTGATCATCTAGGAAAGACACATAGTAACGACGAGAGTCTTCATCGAACTCCCACTTGAGCTCAAGCGCATCATCTGGAATGGTATCATCGGTCCCTGCATCTGGTTTTGAAAGGAATCTGTGAGTCCCAACTTAGCCCATCTGCCCATAACTGCGGGCACGGCTTTCGAAAGTTCAAATCCCTGCAGGGGAGTCCCAACTTAGCCCATCACAAGCTCTCATGGTTAACGAAGGATATTCCTTCTCCCAAGACAATCCGATCAGACTCGGCATCCCGGTTACAAGACATCCTCGACAATGGTAAAACTAAACCAGCAACACCACCCAGATGTGTCGACAAATCCCGATAGGAGCTGCACATATCTCGTTCTCAGGGCACACTGGATGAGCAAGACGTCGGGTAGGCCAGTCCAGAGTTGCCCCTGGTAGCCCCGGACATCGCTCAGTTGGACCAACACTTAGAGAAGCACTGGCCCGGGGGGGTTAAAATAAAGATGACCCTTGAGTCCGCAAAACCCAAGGGAAAAAGGCTAGGTGGCGAATGGTAAAACCAATGTTGGGCATTGCTGGAAGAGTTTTATTCAAGGCGAACTATCAAGGGGTTCCCATTATAACCCAACCGTGTAAGGAACGCAAATTCCGGGAACATAACACCGATATGACGGAAACTAGGGCAGCAAGAGTGGAACAAAACACCAGGCATAAGGCCGAGCCTTCCACCCTTTACCAAGTATATAGGTGCATCAAGATAAACAAGATAATATGGTGATATCCCAACAATAAACATGTTCCAACAAGGAACAATCTCCAATCTTCACCTGCAACTAGCAACACTATAAGAGGGGCTGAGCAAAGCGGTAACATAGCCAAACAATGGTTTGCTAGGACATGGTGGGTTAGAGTCTTGACATGGCAATTGGGAGGCATGATAAGCAAGTGATAGGTATCATAGCATAGGCATAGCAAAAGAGCGAGCATCTAGCAAGCAAAGATAGAAGTGATTTCGAGGGTATGGTCATCTTGCGTGCAAAGTTGTCAGAGTTGCCTTGATCCTCGTAAGCGAACTCAAAGGGTTCCTCATTCACGAACTCGTCTCCCGTCTCTACCCAAACAAGAACAACAAGCAAAAAGGAGCACAATCAACCACGTGCAATGCTCAAACAACATGATGCAAACATGGTATGACATGCGGGATGCGATATGCGATGCATTTGCAAGATTTGGAAAAGAATGAATGAACCTGGCCTCAACTTGTAAATCCAAGAGTGCCACTGGAAAGGTGAGGTGATTTCGGTCGAAATCGATATAAAGATCACCGGAATCGGATGCACGGTTTCGAAATGGCAAGCAAAACAAATATGGCACCGGTCTGTGATAATCAGCAAGTAGCCATCTAAATGCATCAAGATAACTATGCTACAACACTCAAATATAACAATAAAATACATGGCAGGGATCCACTCATGAAGCTTGACAAAAGATGAACACTGAGCTACGGCTAATTCATCCATTAACAGGTTCAAACAAGCATGGCAAAAGTGCAAATGATGACAGGTTTCAGACTTGGTGAAATTAACACAATTCTGGAATCTATCATCAGGAAGCAAACTTTAGAGCATGAAAACTACATGCTACAGGAACTTAAAATGGCAAAGCAAGGCATGGCATGAAGCTACTCAAAGTACTTAACAAAAGCCCCTTAGTGACCTTGAGCCAAAAGGGCTCAGAAAATACAATTGCAAGCATGTGAACATAGCAAAAACGTAAACGATTCAGACTTAGTGAAAAACTGGAGCATGCAAAACAATTAACGAGTAGGCATGTTTACGAGCTCGATGCAGTCACAGCAGAGCATGACATGACAAACTAAGCATACACCCATCAAGAAGATATGGCATAGAAGCTAGACATGGCAAGAACAACAACATAGCATGCACGGATCAATAGCAACATCCTCGGCAAAATCGCTAAACATGTTAACAATCTGCCAGTATCATTTTATAGCAAAAGTAGAGCTCGATTGACTCAAGCTAGGGTGCTCCATAAATGCAAACAAAGACATGGATGGATAGAGCACAACAATATTAACAAAACATCTTTACTGATCATCCTCAAAAGAGGCACGGATCACTAGGAAACAACATGAACATATGACATAAAAACAAAAACAGAACAAGGACTTAGTGAAATTCTAAGTCCCTGGAATCAGCATCATTAGGTAAGCTACTTTGCATGCTGGTGCTAGTCATCACATAGATGACAAAAATACAAGACAAGCACCTCTGTAAAGATAACATGGAATTCTACAAAACACATGTAGAGTTCAGGATCATAGCATGCACACATTAATCATGACAAAAATGACAAAAGGCCATTTGCTGAAACAGATCTGACATATTCATCACATAGCCCTCTTCCAACAACATTTCGGGCATCAAGATTAGCTCAAATTAAAATGATGCAATGAGATGAAATGATGTACTCGTTGAGGCGAACATTTTGATATGCTACACGCACGAATCGGAGCTACGGATGCAGAGTTATGGCATGCAGAAAAATGCTAAAAGGCTAGGGTTTCGGGAGGAAAAAGTCAACCGAAATGTTCCAGATCCAGATCCGGCCGGAGTTACTGTAGCAAGGCACGATTTTCGAAGATGGCCGGCTGGAGACGACGAAGAAGACAGCGGTGGAGGCGGCCGGACGGAGGAGAGGTCGCCGGGGAGGAGGCGGACGGAGGGCGGCGGCCTCGGGCGGTGCTTGCGCGGCGGTGCGGCGGCCGGAGCTGCTGCGGC